>NW_022983451.1:0-142418 GCF_011762595.2 Tursiops truncatus | reverse complement strand
AGAGCTGACACAGAGGCACCTCAGAGCGGACTTTTACTACAACACAGCTGCGACAGGTCATGTTACCCCTGTGGGCATCACTCTGTATTGCCATCCCTCCACCCTGGTCTTCCAGGACGTCCACTGCACCCGTGTTGCACACGGCCTCTGTTCTCCAACCCCGACCCACCCCTCCTCTCCCTGACATCCTGTTCCATCTCATTCGGAGAGGGTTTTTCTTGAAGTTGTCTCCCCACTCATGGCCAGATACAATGATTAGAAAACAAGCCAAAGCTGCAGCCCCTTGTCCTTTCTTGACTCTCAGGAGCCCACACCTGTTCCTTGGACCTGGCCGGTTCAGCAAGTTCCATTTTCTGCAACTGTGAGCCCCTGAGGGGTGATGATTGGCTGACCTGGGCAGCCTTACCGTGCCGGCCAGCCCTCCCCCGGGGTGCCTGGGTTGAGATCATATAAATACCACTCCAGTCAGCAAGAGCCCCTGCACCGTGCCTGACGCCATTTTCTCTGCCCTGTCAGCAGTCCTCGGGGCTGGGCTGGTGGGAGGGAGTGAGAGGCCACGGCTTTGGGTGGCCCAGTGTGAGTGGGGCTCTGCTGGACTTTCTGCAGCAGTTGCCAGGCTGCCACCTGCTAAGGAAGAGGATGTGTCACCCATACCTGCTGCTGGAATTTCTCCCTGGGCAGAGGTGAGGAAGGAAAAAGCAGTGGGGGCAGGGACAGGACGGGTATCTCAGGCAGGGAAATGGAAATCTTCCAGAAGAGCACCCAGGGCCAGTACCATCCTGGCTGGCCTGCAGGCACCAAGTCGGCTGGCATGCTGTCACTCGTGTGGCTCCATGGCCCTTCCTCTAGGCTTTCAAGTCCTTGTACATATTCAGGTGTTTTACCTGGGAAGGTTGGGAACAGTTCAGCAGCAGCTGGCCTGGGGCTCATCTCACGTTTACTCACAGATGCCTCGGCACGGTCCCCAGGCTTGTAATGAGGACACTCCTTGCGGGGGGCTGCTGGCTGCATGCGAGATGATTCCCCACCTCTGACCAACTTCAGAATTGTCTACCACTGAAGCAAGTGCCCTGATAGGGTTTTCATCTGTATAACTGGTGGGTTCTGTTTTGTTTTTTTTCTTTTTTGTTTCAAGGTAGGTTTTATTCCTCTTTTTTGTACTTATGGATGTAAGCATGGAAATAATTCATTCATATAAATACATGTATGTGAAGGGAATAACTTTTTTCCGTTTTTTAAAAAATTTATTTTTCATTTTATTTTATTTATTTTTATACAGCAGGTTCTTATTGGTTATCTATTTTATACATATAATGTATACATTCATCCCAATCTCCCAACTCCTCCCACCGCCACCCCCCCCATGGCTTTCCCCTCTTTGTGTCCATACATTTGTTCTCTACATCTGTGTCTCTATTTCTGCCCTTCAAACCGGTTCATCTGTACCATTTTTCTAGGTTCCACATATATGCGTTAATATACAATATTTGTTTTTCTCTCTCTGACTTACTTCACTCTGTATGACAGTCTCTAGATCCATCGACGTCTCTACAAATGACCCAATTTCATTCCTTTTTATGGCTAATAGTCCATTTTATATATGTACCACATCTTTATCCATTCGTCTGTCTGTGGGCATTTAGGTTGCTTCCATTACCTGGCTATTGTAAATAGTGCTGCAATGAACATTGTGGTGAATGTGTCTTTTTGATTTATGGTTTTCTCTGGGTATATGCCCAGTAGTGGGTTGCTGGATCATATGGTAATTCTATTTTTAGTTTTTTAAGGAACCTCCATACTGTTCTCCATAGTGACTATCAATTTACATTCCCACCAATCGTGGAAGAGGGTTCCTTTTCTCCACACCCTCTCCAGCATTTGTTGTTTGTAGATTTTCTGATGATGCCCATTCTAACAGGTGTGAGGTGATACCTCATTGTAGTTTTGATTTGCATTTCTCTAATAATTAGTGATGTAGAGCAGCTTTCATGTGCTCCTTGGCCATCTCTACATCTTTTGGAAGAAATGTCTATTTAGATCTTCTGCCCATTTTGTATTGGGTTGTTTGTTTTTTTAATATTGAGCTGCATCAGCTGTTTATATATATTGGAGATTAATCCTTTGTCCATTGATTCAGTTGCAAATATATTCTCCCATTCTGAGGGTTGTCTTTTTGTGTTTGTAGTTTCCATTGCTTTGCAAAAGCTTTTACGTTTCATTAGGTCCCATTTGTTTAGTTTTCTTTTTTATTGTCATTACTCTAGGAGGTGGATCAAAAAAGATCTTGCTGTGATTTATGTTAGAGTATTCTTCCTATGTTTTCCTCTAAGAGTTTTATACTGTCCGGTCTTACATTAAGGTCTCTAATCCATTTTGAATTTATTTTTGTGTATGGTGTTAGGGGGTGTTCTAATTTCATTCTTTTACATGTAGTTGTCCATTTTTCCAGCACCACTGATTGAAGACACTGTCTTTTCTCCATTGTATAGTCTTGCCTACTTTGTCATAGATTAGTTGACCATAGGTGTGTAGGTTATCTCTGGGCTTCTTTCTTTTTATTTCCTTTTACACCTTTATTGGAGTATAATTGCTTTACAATGGAGTGTTAGTTTCTGCTGTATAACAAAGTGAATCAATTATACATATACATATATCACCATATCCCCTCCCTCTTACATCTCCCTCCCACCCTCCACATCCCACCCCTTTAGGTGGTCGCAAAGCACCGAGCTGATCTCCCTGTGCTATGTGGCTGCTTCCCAGTAGCTATCGATGTTACATTTGGCAATGTATATATGTCCATGGCACTCTCTCACTTCGTCCAGCTTACCCTTCCCCCTCCCCGTGTCCTCAAGTCCTTTCTCTATGTCTGTGTCCTTAATCCTGTCCTGCCCCTAGGTTCTTCATAACTTTTTTCTTAGATTCCATATATCTCTGTTAGTAAACGGTATTTATTTTTCTCTTTCTGACTTACTTCACTGTGTAGGACAGACTCTAAGTCCATCCCCCTCACTACAATAACTCAGTTTGTTTCTTTTTATGGCTGAGTAATATTCCATTTATATATGTGCCAGATATTCTTTATCCATTTATCTGTCCATGGACACTTAGGTTGCTTCCATGTCCTGGCTATTGTAAGTAGAACTGCAATGAACATTGTTGTATATAACTCTTTTTGAATTATGGTTTTCTCAGGGCAAATGCCCAGTAGTTGGATTGCTGGGTCGTATGGTACTTCTATTTTTAGTTTTTTCAGGAACCTCTATACTGTTATCCCTAGTGGGTATAGCAATTTACATTCCCAGCAACAGTGCAAGAACGTTCCCTTTTCTCCAGTAAATGCCTCTCCAGCATTTATTGTTTGTAGATTTTTTGATGATTGCCATTCTGACTGCTGGGAGTTGATACCTCACTGTAGTTTTGATTTGCATTTCTCTAATGATTAGTGATGTTCAGCATCCTTTCATGTGTTTATTGGCAATCTGTATATCTCCTTTGGAGAAATGTCTATTTAGGTCTTCTGCCCATTTTTGGATTGTGTTGTTTGTTTTTGTGATATTGAGCTACACGAGCTGCTTGTAAATTTTGGAGATTAATCTTTTGTCATTTGCTTCATTTGAAAACATTTTCTCCCATTCTGAGGGTTGTATTTTCGTCTTGTTTATGTTTTCCTTTGCTGTGCAAAAGCTTTGAAGTTTCATTAGGTCCCATTTGTTTATTTTTGTTTTTATTTCCACTTCTCTAGGAGGTGGGTCAAAAAGGATCTTGCTGTGATTTATGTCATAGAGTGTTCTGCCTATGTTTTCCTCTAATAATTTTATAGTGTCTGGTCTAACATTTAGATCTCTAATTCATTTTGAGTTTATTTTTGTGTATGGTGTTATGGAGTGTTCTAATTTCATTCTTTCACGTGTAGTTGTCCAGTTTTCCCAGCACCACTTACTGAAGAGACTGTCTTTTCTTCATTGTATATCTTTGCCTCCTTTGTCATAGATGAGTTAGCCATAGGTACGTAGGTTTATCTCTGGGCTTTCTATCTTGTTCAATTGATCTATATTTCTGTTTTTGTGCCAGTACCATATAGTCTTGATTAATGTAGCTTTGTAGTATAGTCTGAAGTTAGGAAGTCTGATTCCTCCAGCTCTTTTAATTTCCCTCAAGACTGCTTTGGCTATTCGGGGTCTTTTGTGTCTCCATACAAATTTTAAGATTTTTTTGTTCTAGTTCTGTAGAAAATGCCAGTGGTATTTGATAGGGATTGCATTGAATCTGTAGCTTGCTTTGGGTACTATAGTCATTTTCACAATATTGATTCTTCTAATCCAAGAACATGGTTTATACCTCCATATGTTTATATCATCTTTGATTTCTTTCAGCAGTGTCTTATAGTTTTCTGAGTACAGGTCTTTTACCTCCTTATGTAGGTTCATTCCTCCGTATTTTATTCTTTTTGTTGCAATGGTGAATGAGATTGTTTCCTTAATTTCTCTTTCTGATCTTTCATTGTTAGTGTATAGGAATGCAAGAGATTTCTGTGCATTAATTTTGTATCCTGCAACTTTACCAAATTCATTGATTAGCTCTGGTAGTTTTCTGGTGGCATCTTTAGGATTCACTATGTGTAGTATCGTGTCATTTGCAAACAGTGACAATTTTACTTCTTCTTTTCCAATTTGTATTCCTTTTATTTCTTTTTCTTCTCTGATTACTGTGTCTAGGACTTCCAAAAACTATGTTGAGTAATAGTGGTGAGAGTGGACATCCTTGTCTTGTTCCTGATCTTAGAGGAAATGCTTTTAGTTTTTCACTATTGAGAATGATGTTTGCTGTGGGTTTGTCATATACTGCCTTTATTATGTTGAGGTAGATTCCCTCTATGCCCACTTTTTGGAGACTTTTAATCATAAATTGGTGTTGAATTTTGTCAAAAGCTTTTCCTGCATCTATTGGGATGATCATATTTTTATTCTACAATTTGTTAATATGGTGTATCACATTGATTGATTTGTGTATATTGAAGAATTCTTGCATCCCTGGGATAAACCCCACCTGATCATGGTGCATGATCCTTTTAATGTGTTGTTTAATTCTGTTTCCTAGTATTTTGTTGAGGATTTTTACATCTATATTAATCAGTGATATTGGTCTCTAATTTTCTTTTTCTGTAGTATCTTTGTCTGGTTTTGGTATCAGGGTGATTGTGGCCTCATATAATGAGTTTGGGAGTGTTCCTTCCCCTGAAAAGTTCTGAAGAGTTTGAGAAGATTGGGTGTTAGCTCTTGTCTAAATGTTTGATAGAATTCACCTCTGATGCCATCTCGTTCTGGACTTTTGTTTGTTGGAAGATTTTTAATCACACTTTCAATTTCATTACTTGTGATTGGTCTGTTCATATTTTCTATTTCTTCCCGGTTCAGTCTTGGAAGGTTATACCTTTCTAAGAATTTGTCCATTTCTTCCAGGTTGTCCATTTTATTGGCATAGAGTTGCTTGTAGAGGTCTCTTAGGATGCTTTGTATTTCTGTGGTGTCTGTTACAACTTCTCCTGTTTCATTTCTAATTTTATTGATTTGAGTCCTCTCCCTCTTTTACTTGAGTCTGGCTAAAGGTTTATCATTTTTGTTTATCTTCTCAAAGAACCAGCTTTTAGTTTTATTGATCTTTGCTATTGTTTTTATTTCATTTATTTCTGCTCTGATCTTTATGATTTCTTTCCTTCTATTAACTTTGGGTTTTGTTCTTCATTCTCTAGTTCCTTTAGGTGTAGGGTTAGATTGTTTATTTGAGATTTTTCTGGTTTCTTGAGGTAGGCTTTTATTGCTATAAACTTCCCTCTTAGAACTGTTTTTGCTGCATCCCATAGGTTTTGGATCATCGTGTTTTTGTTGTCATTTGTCTCTAGGTATTTTTTGATTTCCTCTTTGATTTCCTCAGTGATCTCTTGGTTATTTAGAAATGTATTGTTTAGCCTCCATGTGTTTGTTTTTTACGTTATTTTCCCTGTAATTGATTTCTAATCTCATAGCATTGTGGTCGGAACAGCTGCTTGATATGATTTCAGTTTTCTTAAATTTACTGAGGCTTTATTTGTGACCCAAGATGTGATCTATCCCGGAGAATGTTCCGTGTGCCATTGAGAAGAACTTGTAGTCTGCTGTTTTTGGATGGAATGTCCTATAAATATCCATTAAATCTATCTGGTCTATTGTGTCATTTAAAGCTTGTGTTTCCTTATTAATTTTCTGTCTGGATGATCTCCATTGGTGTAAGTGAGGTGTTAAAGTCCCTTGCTATTATTGTGTTACTGTTGATTTCCTCTTTTATAGCTGTTAGCAGTTGCCTTATGTATTGAGGTGTTCCTGTGTTGGGTACATATATATTTATAATTGTTATATCTTGGATTGATCCCTTGATCATTATGTAGTGTCCTTCCTTGTCTCTTGTAACATTCTTTATTTTAAAATCTATTTTATCTGATATGAGTATTGCTACTCCAGCTTTCTTTTGATTTTCATTTGCATGGAATATATTTTTCCATCCTCTCACTTTCAGTCTGTATGTGTCCCTAGGTCTGAAATGGGTCTCTTGTAGACAGCATATATATGGATCTTGTTTTTGTATCCATTCAGTGAGCCTGTGTCATTTGGTTGGAGCATTTAATCCATTCACGTTTAAGGTAATTATCAATATGTATGTTCCTATTATTATTTTCTTAATTGTTATGGGTTTGTCTTAGTGGGTCCTTTTCTTCTCTTGTGTTTCCCACTTAGAGAAGTTCCTTTAGCATTTGTTGTAGAGCTGGTTTCGTGGTGCTGAATTCTCTTAGCTTTTGCTTGTCTGTAAAGCTTTTGATTTCTCCATCAAATCTGAATGAGATACTTGCTGGGTGGAGTACTCTTGGTGGTAGGTTCTTCCCTTTCATCACGTTAAATTTATCATGCCACTCCCTTCTGGCTTGTAGATTTTCTGCTGAGAAATCAGCTGTTAACCTTATGGGAATTCCGTTGTATGTTGTCATTTTTCCCTTGTTGCTTTCAATAATTTTTCTTTGTCTTTAATTTTTTCAATTTGATTACTGTGTGTCTCGGCATTTTTCTCCTTTGGTTTATCCTGCCTGGGACTCTCTGCGCTTCGTGGACTTCGGTGGCTATTTCTTTTCCCATGCTAGGGAAGTTTTCAACTATAATCTCTTCAGATATTTTCTCGAGTCCTTTCTCTCTCTGTTCTCCATCTGGGACCCCTATAATGCGAATGTTGTTGCATTTAATGTTGTCCCAGAAGTCTCTTAGGTTGTCTTCATTTATTTTCATTCTTTTTCTTTATTTTGTTCCATGGCAGTGATTTCCACCTTTCTGTCTTCCAGGTCACTTATCCGTTCTTCTGTCACAGTTATTCTGCTACTGATTCCTTCTAGTGTATTTTTCATTTCAGTTATTGTATTGTTCATCTCTGTTTGTTTGTTCTTTAATTCTTCTAGGTGTTTGTTCCTTAATTCTTCTAGGTCTTTGTTAAGCATTTCTTGCATCTTCTCGATCTTTGCCTCCATTATTTTTCTAAGGTCTTGGATCATCTTCACTATCATTATTCTGAATTCTTTTACTGGAAGGTTACCTATCCCCACTTCATTTCGTTGTTTTTCTGAGGATTTATCTTGTTCCTTGATCTGGTATAAAGTCCTCTGCCTTTTCATTTTCTCTATCTTTCTGTGAATGTGGTTTTCCTTCCACAGGCTGCAGAATTGTAGTTCTTCTTGCTTCTGCTGTCTGCTCTCCAGTGATTGAGTCTATCTGAGAGGCTTGTGCAAGCTTCCTTATGCGAGGGACTGGTGGTGGGTAGAGCTGGGT
Source organism: Tursiops truncatus (assembly GCF_011762595.2). Taxonomy (NCBI): domain Eukaryota; kingdom Metazoa; phylum Chordata; class Mammalia; order Artiodactyla; family Delphinidae; genus Tursiops; species Tursiops truncatus. Next base: position 134,574 of record NW_022983451.1, on the reverse strand, counting down.
GTTGTTCTGGTGGGCAGAGCTTTAATCTGCTTGTCTGTGGATTAAATAAAAGTTTAATAAAAAGTTTAATCCACTTGTCTGCTGATGCATGGGGCTGGGTTCCCTCCCTGTTGGTTGTTTGGACTGAGGCGACCCAGCACTGGAGCCTACCTTGCTCTTGGTGGGGCTAATGGTGGACTCTGGGAGAGTTCACGCCAAGGAGTATTTCCCAGAACTTCTGCTGTCAGTGTCGTTGTCCCCATGGTGAGCCGCAGCCACACCCCACCTCTGCAGGAGACCCTCTAAAACTAGCAGCTAGGTATGATCATTCACCTACGGGGTGACTGCTCCTTCCCCTGGGTCCTGATGTGCACACTACTTTGTGTGTGTCCTCCAAGAGTGGAGTCTCTGTTGAGACTCTGAGTCTCTGAATGCAGTTGAGACTCTGAGTGGAGTCGCACAGACTCTGGGTCCTGTGAAGCTTCGATGTTTTGTGGTTCTAGAAATCCTATAGGAGACGGTCCACAGCAGGTGAAGCTAATGCTGTCATAGAGGTGGTGAAACCAAAGATCTGCAGTTCCGACTAGAGGTGCTGATGTACAAACAGGACAAAATCATCTCATGTGAATGTAGTTCAGGCACGTTTAAAATGAATGCAGTCATGTTAATGCCTAACATCTTCTATCTTGTGCCTCTCCTCAAGGACCCCCTCCTCAGTTCCTGAGGCTCCTGTAAGTCATGTACAGGGGAATGGAGAGTGGGCTCTGTCCAGTCTGAGCCCTGAGTTACCCTGTGTGTATCTTAGGATACTTTGTATTTCTGTGGTGGCTCTTGTAACATCATCTCTTTCAGTTCTGATTTATTTGGCCCCTCTCTTTAAAAAAAATACTACTGTTGTCTTTTATTCTTTACAGAAGTTTAATAAGTGTTTGATCTACTACCCTTACTCTATGTATACTTTTTGCCGTGAGATTTTTACTTTTGTTTGTTTTCTTGTTACTGTCAATAATTAGTGAGAATTCTTTTAAGCTACCTTCAACATTGCTTATAAAGCTGCTTTATTAGTGATGACAGAGCTTTAATGGAAGTCGTGTTCTGGTTGTAAATTAGAATGCAATGTGCCAGCAAAAAGCCCCTTAAGTGTATGTCTCATTACTTCTCGTTCTTTTTTTCCCTTTTTTTCTCTCTTTTTTTTCTTGTTCTTTTTTTAATGTTTATTTTTTATCAGAGCAAATTTGATTAAAATGTTTTGTTTGTTCTAGGTGTGTAAGATGTGGTTCTTTTACACATATACATGTATCTATACTTCTTCAGATCGTTTTCTCATGTAGCTTGTGACACAATGTTGAGTAGTCTTCTCTTGGTATTCCGTAGGTCTTTGGTGATTATATATTTCACATGTGTTTCTATATCTATGTTAACCCCAATATCCTAATGTATCCAGTCCTCACACCTTTCCATTTGGTGAACCATAACTTTGTTTAATGAATCTGTGATTGCCTTTCTCTGTGGAAATATCTTCATTGGTATCAATTTTTAGCTAACACCTATAAGTGATATTATAGGATATGTGTCTTTTGCTGTCTGACTTAGTACAATTTGCCTGATTACCTCTAGAATCATCTACGGTGCTGCAAATGGCATTGTTTCATTTTTTTCCCTAGATAATATTCCATCTGTACATGTACCAGTTCTTCTTTGTCCACTCACCTGTTGATGGACTTTTTGGTTGCCTCCATGTCTTGGCTATTGTAATACTGCTGCACTGCACATTTGCCTGCCTGTGTCTTTCCAATTCTGTCTTCTTATGTTATAGGCCCAGGAGTGGGCATCCTGTATCATATGGTATCTCGGGGTTTACCGTTTAAATGCACCACGATTCTGTGCTCATTATTGGCTCTTTCCAGGTTACATCCCACTTAAAGTTGAGGGTATGCATTTCTCCACAACACCTTCAGCATTTATTTATTTATTTATTTTTAATATCTTTATTGAAGTATAATTGCTTTACAATGGTGTGCTAGCTTGTGCTTTACAACAAAATGAATCAGTTATACATATACATATGTTCCCATATCACTTCCCTCTTGCGTCTCCCTCCCTCCCACCCTCCCTCCCCTCCAGGCGGTCACAAAGCACCGAGCTGATCTCCCTGTGCCATGCTGCTGCTTCCCACTAGCTATCTACCTTACGTTTGGTAGTGTATATATGTCCATGCCTCTCTCTCCCTTTGTCACAGCTTACCCTTCCCCCTCCCCATATCCTCAAGTCCATTCTCTAGTAGATCTCTGTCTTTATTCCTGTTTTACCCCTAGGTTCTTCATGACATTTTTTTCCCTTAAATTCCAGGTATATGTGTTAGCATACGGTATTTGTCTCTCTCTTTCTGACTTACTTCACTGTGTATGACAGACTCTAGGTCTATCCACCTCATTACAAATAGCTCAATTTCGTTTCTTTTTATGGCTTCAGCATTTATTGTTTGTAGTTTTCTTGCTGATGGATATTCTGACTGGTGTGAGCTGATACCTCTTTGTGGTTGAATTTGCATATGACTCATAATCCTTTGAAATTGAGCTTTAAGTCATGTCCTTTTTATTTTTCAAACTGTGATTACAGCTTAGCTCTTCAAAGTGTTTTCTAAAGTATGTGTTACATTTTGAAATTTATTGGCCATTACCTCCCTCAAAACATTTTGAGGGCAGGTTTCATTTACAGCCCTGCAGTACTTGTTCACATGAAGTGACCATTAGCACAGGCTTTAAAGCTGCTTTTGCAGGTAACGGCCAGATTGCGGCAGCCTTTCTTTGTTCCCCATGCTGGTACTAGGGAAACAGAGCTTCCGGCCGTGGTCTTCCTCGTTATAAATTAGAGTGGAATGTGCCCGGATAAACCCCCAAGAGGCTGATGTCTCCTTACTTTTGTTTGTTTTTTTAATTTAATTTATATTTTTATCGGAATAATATTCCATTTTGTATATGGACACTTCTCTTGGTGCATTGCTCTGTTGAGGGACATTTTCGTTGCTTCCAAGTGTTGGCTATATTAAATATTGCTGGAGTGCAAGATTGCCAGCTTGTGACTTTTTGATTCTCATTTTCTCAGGTGATAGTCCCAGCAGTGGGTATGACTGATTGACTAGTAGCTCAATGTTACCTTTTCAAAGCACCTCCATTGTGTTTTCATTAGTGGCTCTTACCATGTCTCCCTTAGAGCCGAGGGTACGAACTTCTCCACAATCCTTCAGCATTTATAGTTTGCAGCATTTTTGCTAATGGCCAATCTGACTGCTGTGACCTGATAGGTTTTTGTAATTGGGTTTGCATGACTTTAAAATTCCTAAAATTCATCATTTTCCACGCCTTTTTCCTTTCTGTTAAAATCAAGTGTGAGTACAATCTATCTCTTGAAGCTGTCTTCTTGGAAGGTTGCCCTCTTTTGAATTTTGGTGGATATTCGACCCCAAGGATTTTTTGGAGGGGCAGATGTCATTACAGAACCTGCAAGTTTGGTGAATATTTAGTGACCATTAGCACTGGGTTTAAAGCTGCTGTTGTGGGAAACGGCCACAAGGAGGCAGCATTTGTCCTTTCCCAAATCTGGGTACTAGGGCAGCAGAGCCTTTCTGGAAGTCGGTTGGTCCTAGGTTTAAGTTAGAATGGAATGTGCCAGGAGGAAAGCCCATAAGTTTATGTCATCATTACATCTTGGTTTTTAAAATTTATTTAATCGGGGTAATGATTAGATATTGTTTGTCCAGATGTACACAATCTGGTTCATTTGTACAATATATATGTCTATTCATGGTTCAAGATCCTCTTCCCATGTAAAATATTACAGTGTTACATAGACCTCCCTTGCTATATGGTCCTTCTTTTTGTAATGTTTATTATATGTATTTGTATACGTATGGTAACGTTAATCTTAATTTATCCATTCTGCCCACCTTTCCTTTAGATAAGCATACTTAATTTCTAAGTCTGTGAGTGTCTTTCTCTGTGGAAATATGTTCATTTGTGTTAGTTATTAGATAACGCCTATAAGTGATATCATAGGATATAGGTCTTTTGCTTTCTGACTTACCTCATATTCTGTGATTATCTCCAAGCTCATCTATGGCACCTCAATAGCAGTGTTTCATTGTTTTCCATGGCTAATATTCTATTGTGAACGTGGACCACTTCTTCTTCATCCATACATCTGTTGATGGACATTTGGTGGCTTCACTGTCTTGGCTATTGTGAATAAGGCTGCAGTGCAGCTTTTGCAGCCCGCGTCTTCTCGATTCTGGTCTTCTCAGGTGAGAGGCCCAGTGGTGTGACTGCTGCATCGAATGGTACCTCAACTTTTACTTTTAATCGTAGCTCCTTTCTGTTCTCATTATTGGCTCTTACCACGTTACATCTCACCAGCAGCTAGAGGGTACACAGTTCTCTAAAACCCCTTCAGAATTTATTGTTTGTAGACCTTTTGCTGATGAGACAGTCGACTGGTGTGAGTTGAAACCTTTTTGTACATTAGATTTGCATGAGTCTAATATTCCTGAGGTTGAGCTTTCACCATTTTCCTTTTTTTAAACAAGAGAGTGAGTCAAACTTACCTCTTCATACTATCGTCTTGAAAAATTTGCCAGTTTTGAATTTTATTGTCCATTCCCTACCTCAGCACAGTTGTTTAGGGCAGGTGTCCTTTGCAGCCCTGAGTCCTTGTGAATGTTAAGAGAACATTAGCTGTGGGCTTAACGCCGCTCTTGCGGAAAAACGGCCACAAGGCAGCAGAATTTCTACATTTCCAACTCTGGGTTTTTGGGCAGCAGAGCCTTCCTGGAAATCGTGTTAGTAGGCTGCAAATTAGAGTGGAATGTGCCAGAGCACATCCCCAAGAGCTTATATCTCCTTACTTCTTGTTTGATTTATAAATTTAATTTTTATTAATTATCAGAGCAAACTTGATAAAAATATTTTGTTTCTCCTAGGTGTACAGAATCTGGTTCATTATATCAATGTATCTGTCATTTATCTTTGCATTCTTTACCATGTAGGTTATTACAGAGTGTTGCCTAGACCTCTCTTGGTATTCCATAGGTATTTTGTGATTATATATTTCATATGTATTAGTACATGTCTGTTAACCCTCATATCCTAATTCACACATTCCTTACACTTTTCCATTGGTTAAACATAATTTTTTTTCTTAATCCATGCTTTTCCTTCTCTTGGAAAATAAGTTCATGAGTATCAACTTTTAGGTAACACCTAGAAGTGATGTCATAGGATATCTGTCTTTCACTTTCTTTCTTTAATTTGAGTGATTATCTCTAGGTCCTTATATGGTGGTGCAAACGGCACTGTTTCATTGTTTTCCATGGCTTATATTCCATTGTTTACATGGACCACTTCCTCTTTGTGCATTTTTCTGTTGATGGACATTTTGGTTTCTTCCAAGTCTTGGCTATGTTAAATATTCCTGCAGTGCAGGATTGCCAGCCTCGTGTCTTTCCATTCTGCTCTGCTCAGTGATAGGCACATCAAGGGACCTACCAGATCACATGTAGCTCAATTTTTAACCCTTAAACGCACCTCCATTATGTTCTCACTACTGGCTGTTACCAGTTTACATCCCCCCCAGCAGCTGGAGGGTACACAGTTCTCTGAAACCCCTTCAGCATTTATTCTTTGTAGACTTTTTGCTGAAGAACATTCTGACGGCTGTGAGGTGAACATTTCTGTAATTGGATTTGCATGGCTTTATTCATTGCTGATGTTGCGCATTTTTCAATTCCCTTTTATTTTAAAGAGAAAAAAAAGAAAAGACAAAATGTGCGTAAAATATGCCTCTTGACATTGTCTTCTTGAAATGTTGACGTCTTTTGAATTTTCTGGTCGATTACGACCCCAGGACATTTTGAGACCCGGTGTCCTTTACAGTGCTGCACATATTTTGAATATTAGTGACATTACCTCTTGGTTTAAAGCTGCTGTTGTGTGAAACAGTCACAAGGCGGCAGCATTTCTCCTTTACCAAATCTGGTTACCAGGGCAACAGAGCCTTAATGGAAGTCCTGTTCTAGGTTGAAAATTAGAATGGGATGTGCCAGGAAAAATTCCTTTCAGTTTATGTCTCATTATTTCTTGTTCATATTTTTAATTTAATTTTATTTTTTATCGCAGCAAATTTGATTACAATGTTTTTTTTTTTGTTCTAGGTGTGCAAGATGTGGTTCTTTCACACACATACATATATCTATTCTTCTTCAGAACCTTTTCCCAGGTAGGTTATGACACAATGTTGAGTAGTCTTCTCTTGGTATTCCGTAGGTCTTTGGTGATTATATATTTCACATGTGTTTCTATATCTATGTTAACCCCAATATCGTAATGTATCCAATCCTCACACCTTTCGATTTGGGGAACCATAAGTTTGTTCAATGAATCTGTGATTGCCTTTCTCTGTGGAAATATCTTCATTGTTATCAATTTTCAGGTAACACCTATAAGTGATATACGTTAGGTGTCTTTCGCTTTCTCACTTACTACAAGTTGCATGGTTACCTCTAGACTCATCTATGGTGCTGCAAATGGCAATTGTTTTCATTTTTTTCCCGAGCTAATATTCCATCTCTACATGTAACAGTTCCTCTTTGTCCACTCATCTGTTGATGGACTTTTGGTTGCTTCCATGTCTTGGCTATTGTAATACTGCTGCAGTGCAGATTTGCCTGCCTGTGTCTTTCCAATTTTGTCTTCTTATGTTATAGGCCCAGGAGTGGGCCTGCTGGATCATATAGTAGCTCAATATTTACCTTTTAAAGGCACCTCCACCCTGTTCACCATTAGTGACTCTTACCAGGTTACGTCCCACTTCAAATTAAGGGTATGCATTTCTCCACAACCTCTTCAGCATTGATCGTTTGTAGTTTCTTTCCTGATGGTTATTCTGAATGGTGTGAGCTGATACCTCTGTGTGGTTGGATTTGCATGTGTCTCATAATCCTTTGAAATTGAGCTTTCAGGCATGTCCTTTTATTTTCAAACGGTTATTACAGCTTAGTTCTTCAAATGGTTTTCTTGAAATATGTGCCACATTTTGAAATACTTTGGCCTTTACCTCCCGCAAGACATGATGAAGGCAGGTTTCCTTTACAGCCCTGCTGGACTTGTTCATATGAAGTGACAATTAGCATAGGTTTTAAAGCTGTTTTTTCAGGTAATGGCCAGAGGGTGGAGCATTTCATAATTCTATGAAACGTAACTGAACACACAATATATATTTTTTCTTTTAAATTTCCATTGTTACTTTTTAAAGTACAATTATAATTGAAGTTCTTTGTAACAAGTGAAATTTAAAAAATTAAAGGAAAAGATAATATTTTACCACTTGCCATCCTTTCCCATTTACTGAAACGACCAGCATAATGTGTAGATTTCTCATTTTATCCAGGTGTTCTATACATCTGGAATATCATGCTTCTCACTGTAGAAAAACAGATTTAGCTCTCACACTTTTTATAGGCTACATAACAGTCCATAGAACAGAAGTACCAACTATTTCAGACTTAGCTTTTGAGGGACACTCAGGTTACTTTCTGTTTTATTTTGTTGTTCTTTTTTTTGGGGGGGGGGGTAGGAGTTTATTATTTATTTATTTATTTTTGTTGTGTTGGGTCTGAGTTTCCGTGTGAGGGCTTTCTCTAGTTGTGGCAAGTGGGGGGCCACTCTTGATCTCGGTGCGCGGGCCTCTCACTATTGCGGCCTCTCTTGTTGCAGAGCACAGGCTCCAGATGCGAGGGCTCACTGGTTGTGGCTTATGGGCCTAGTTGCTCCATGGCATGTGGGATCCTCCCAGACCAGGGCTCGAACCTGTGTCCCCTGCATTAGCAGGCAGATTCTAACCACCGCACCACCAGCGAAGCCCTCTATTTTGTTGTTCTGCTAGTTTGTTTTAACCCAAGAAAATATTTTTTTAAATACAAAAAAAACAAAATTAAGCTAGGGGTAAGGATTAGGGTTTAGGGTAAGGTTTAGGGTTAGGGTACGGGTTAGGATTATTGTACGGCTTAGAGTATGGTTTAGGGTTATGGTTATGGTACGGGTTAGTGTTAGGGTACAGTTTAGGGTATGGCTATGGTTTAGTGTTAGGGTACGGGTTAAGGTATGGGTTAGTGTTAGGGTATGGGTTAGGATTCAGGTACGGTTTACGTTCAGGGTTATGGTTAGGTTTAGTGTATGGGTTAGTGTTAGGTACGGGTTAGGGTTAGGTTTAGTGTTAAGGAAGGGGTACAGTTTAGGGTACAGGATAGGGAACAACAAAGGGTTAGGGTTAGGGTACGTGTTAGGGTACAGTTTAGTGTTAGTGTACGGGTTAGGATTAGGGTACGGTTTAGGGTAAGGTTTAGGGTTAGGGTTAGGGGACGGGTATGGTTTGGGGTACAGTTTAGGGTATGACCACGGGTTAGGAGTAGGGTAAGTGTTAGGGTACGGTTTAGTGTTAGTGTACAGGTTAGGATTATGGTACGGGATAGTGTAAGGGTTAGGGTTAGGGAATGGGTACGGATTAGGTTGCAGGTTAGGGTATGACAACGGGTTAAGGTTAGGGTACTTGTTAGTGTATGGGTTAGGATTAGGGTACGGGTTAGGTTATGGGTTAGTGTTAGGGGATGGGTTAGGATTAGGATACGGGTTATGGTACGGTTTAGGGAAAGGGTTAGGATACGGGGTAGGGTTAGGATGGTTTAGTGTATGGCTATGTGTTACTGTTAGGGTACATGTTAGCGTACGGGTTAGTGTTCGTGTACAGCTAGGGTAAGGGTTAGGGTTAGGGAACGGGTACGGTCTCAGGTACAGGTTAGGGTACGGTAGCGGGATAGGGTTAGGGTACGTGTTAGGATGAGACTTCTTTGTAGTGCAGATTTGAATTTCCCGCTTGCTTGGTTTGGCCAAAAAGTGTGTATGCATTTTATCCTGATATACTCAGGAAAAAACGCATACGCCCTTTTTGGCCAAGTGCATCGCTGCCAAAACGATGTGCCAAACAGGAGGTTACAAGCACTGACTCTCCAAGTGGGGAGATTGTTAGTAAAGCGTCTGGAATGGCGAACCCGAGTACCAGAGGACGAATAATGAGATGCGTTTTAGAAACCTTGCCCGATCACACTGTGGACCATCCTCTGGGTTTCCCACGCATGTTTTAGCTGTAGGAAGAATCCCTTAAACCTGGAGGGTTGGGACCCATGGAATGGGTAGCACGCAGTACTACTTCAAAGGGTCTGCATTTGCTCACCGAACCTCACCAATCCTCACAGCCCCAAGTGTCCAGCCTTATGCCTCACTCAGCTGTGGGTGTAGATGTGGTAAATCCAGGTTTCATCACAAGCCTGAACGAGTTATTTAAGAATTTCTCTCTCTTTCACTGTCTTTGTGTTTTGATTTTGAAATTTATTTTTATAATGGGGTTTAGCTGATTTGCACTGCTGTGTTTATGCCGCTCGATGCACACTTGATTCTCTTACGGAGACATATAAATACATAGGTTTTAAGATTCTTACTAGTCAGATATATTCCTCTGCGGTGAATAGGGGGTGTTGAGTCCACTTCGTTGAACAAGGAGTATATCTTGTCTATTACTGGCTTATGGAACGGTATCTGTGCTCATTTCAATCTCTGGATTTATGCAGCACCCCAACTCACCTTTCCCTTAAGCAAGCATAAGTTGGTTTCTAAATGTGAGACTCTGTTCTGTTTTGTAATTCAGTTCATGTGTAGCCAAGTTTACATTCCCTCTATAAGTGTTATCTTATGACTAGTTTCTTTTTCTGTGTGACTTATTTCACTCAGAATCATCGAACCTAAATCCACTCATTATGCTGCTACGGGCCTGATGACATTGATTTCATTGCGGAGTGATATTCCATTGTATGTAAGTACCACAACTTCTTTATCCATTTTTCTCTTTCTGGGATATTTAAGTTGTTCCGTTGTCGAGGTTCTTGTAAACACAGCAGCCCTAAACTTTGGGGTGGCTGTGTCTTTTTGATTTTATTTCCCTAAGCTATAGGACCATAAGTGGAAGTGCCCGAGTCTCTGTAGCTTTGTTTTTTAGATGTTTCAGAAACACCATACACTTCTCCAGAGTGGCTGTTGGCCATTTACATCCCGCCCATCAGCATAACAAGGCTCCCAGTTCTCCATGGCCTGTCCTGCCTTTCTGGATTTTACACTTTTTTCAGATGGCCCATTTGACCGGTGGGAAGTGAGACTTCATTGTAGTGCCATTTCCATTGCACACTTCCTTGGTTGGCAAAAATGGCCGTATGCGTTTTTTCCTGGATATATTCAGGAAAAAACGCATATGCATTTTTTGGCCAAGTGCATCATTGTCGAAGTTCTGCCGCTTTTCATATGCTTTAAATGCAATTCCAATCTACCTCCTGAAATCTGTTTCCTGCAATTGTGCCTTGCTTTCAAGTCCTCTTCGCAGCCTTACCTCAATATATTTTTGGACGATAGTTGTCCTTTATAACTCTGCAAGTTTGTGAATTGCAGTGACCCTGAGCTCCTTTTTCCAACTCGCTTTTTGTGAGCTGGACGCAAAACTGGCAGGATTGCTTCAGGCCCTAATCTGGTTCCAGCGTGGCACGCTGAGCCTTTGGTTAATTCTTCTTCTTGGTGGGAAATTAGAGTGAATGTGCCCGTCCAAACAACTACAGCTAGTCTCTCATTGGTTCTCCCTATTCCCGTTCATCCTCCGCAGAAATTGCAGAGTGTGCCAAACAGGAGGTTACAAGCACTGACTCTCCAAGTGGGGAGATTGTTAGTAAAGCGTCTGGAATGGCGAACCCGAGTACCAGAGGACGAATAATGAGATGCGTTTTAGAAACCTTGCCCGATCACACTGTGGACCATCCTCTGGGTTTCCCACGCATGTTTTAGCTGTAGGAAGAATCCCTTAAACCTGGAGAGTTGGGACCCATGGAATGGGTAGCACGCAGTACTACTTCAAAGGGTCTGCATTTGCTCACCGAACCTCACCAATTCTCTCAGCCCCAAGTGTCCAGCCTTATGTCTCACCCAGCTGTGGGTGTAGATGTGGTAAATCCAGGTTTCATCACAAGCCTGAACGAATTATTTAAGAATTTCTCTCTCTTTCACTGTCTTTCTGTTTTGTTTTTGAAGTTTATTTTTATAATGGGGTTGAGCTAATTTTCACTGCTGTGTTTATGCGTCTGTACACACACTTGATTCTCTTACGGAGACATATAAATACATAGATTTTAAGATTCTTACTAGTCAGATATATTCCTCTGCGGTGAATAGGGGGTGTTGAGTCCACTTCGCTGAGCAAGGAGTAGGTCTTGTCTATTACATATTTGGCTTATGGAACGGTATCTGTGCTCATTTCAATCTCTGGATTTATGCAGCACCCCAACTCACCTTTCCCCTTAAGCAAACATGTTTGTTTTCTAAATGTGAGACTCTGTTCTGTTTTGTAATTCAGTTCATGTGTAGCCAAGTTTACATTCCCTCTATAAGTGATATCTTATGATAAGTTTCTTTATCTGTGTGACTTATTTCCTTAGAATCATCGTACCTAAATCCACTCATTATGCTCCTACGGGCCTGATGATATTGATTTCATTGCTGAGTGATATTCCATTGTACATAAGTACCACAACTTCTTTATCCATTTTCCTCTTTCTGGGATATTTAAATTGTACCGTAGTCGAGGTTCTTGTAAACACAGCAGCCCTAAACTTTGGGGTGGCTGTGTCTTGTTGATTTTAATTTTCCTAAGCTATAGGACCATAAGTGGAAGCAACCTAGGCTCTGTAGCTTTGTTTTTTAGAGGTTTCAGGAAACACCATACACTTCTCCAGAGTGGCTGTTGGCCATTTACATCCCGCCCATCAGCATAACAAGGCTCCCAGTTCTCCATGGCCTGTCCTGCCTTTCTGGTTTTTACACTTTTTTCAGATGGCCCTTTTGACCGGTGGGAAGTGAGACTTCATTGTAGTGCAGATCTCCGTTGCAGGCTTGCTTATTTGGACAAAAAGAGCGTATGCGTTTTTTCCTGCATGTATTCAGGAAAAAAACGCATACGCCCTTTTTGGCCAAGTGCATCATTGTCAAAGTTCTGCCGCTTTTCATATGCTTTAAATGCAGTTTCCATCTACCTCCTGAAATATATTTCCTGCAATTGTGCCATGCTTTCAAGTCCTCTTCGCAGCCTTACCTCAATATATTTTTGGACGATAGCTGTCATTTATAACTCTGCAGGTTTATGAATTACAGTGCCCCTGAGGTCCTTTCTTCAACTCGCTTTCTTGTGGGCTGGCCGCAGAACTGCAGGATTGCTTCAGGCCCTAATCTTGTTTCATCACGGCACGCTGAGCCTTTTGTTAATTCCTCTTCCTGGTGGGAAATTAGAGTGAAATGTGACCGTCCAAACACCTACAGCTAGTCTCTCATTGGTTCTCCCTATTCCCGTTCAACCTCCGCAGAAATTGCTAACTGTGCCAAACAGGAGTTTTAAGGCACTGACTCTCCACGTGGGGAGATTTTTAGTAAAGCGTCTGGAATGGCGAACCCGTGTACCAGGGGACAAAAAATGAGATGGGTTTTAGAAACGTTGCCCGATCACATGGTGTACAATCCTCTGGGTTTCCCATGCATGTTTTAGCTGTAGGAAGAATCCCTTAAACCAGGAGAGTTGGGACCCAGGGAATGGGTAGCATACAGTATTACTTCAAAGGGTCTGCATTTGCTCACCGAACCTCACCAATCCTCTCAGCCCCAAATGTCCTGCCTTATGTCTCACCCAGCTGTGGGTGTAGATGTGGTAAATCCAAGTTTCATCACAAGCCCTGAACGAATTATTTAAGAACTTTCTCTCCTTCACTGTCTTTGTTTTTGAAATTTATTTTAATAATGGGGTTTAGTTGATTTTTCACGGCTGTGTATACTGCTCTACACACACTTGATTCTCTTACGGAGACATATAGATACATATGTTTTAATATTCTTATTGTCAGATATATTCCTCTGCGGTGAATAGGTGGTGTTGAGTCTAATTCGTTGAGCAAGGAGTATATCTTGTCTATTATATATTTGGCTTATGGAATAGTATCTGTGCTAATTTCAATCTCTGGTTTTACGCAGCACCCCAACTCACCATTCCCCTTAAGAAAGCATAAGTTTGTTTTCTAAATGTGAGACTCTGTTCTGTTTTGTAATTCAGTTCATGTGTAGCCAAGTTTACATTCCCTCTATAAGTGATATCTTATGATAAGTTTCTTTTTCTGTGTGACTTATTTCCTTTGAATCATCGTACCTAAATCCATTCATTATGCTTGTACGGGCCTGACGACATTGATTTCATTGTTGAGTGATATTCCATTGTACGTAAGTACGAAAACTTCTTTATCCATTTCTCTCTTTCAAGGATATTTAATTTGTACCGTAGTCGAGGCTCTTGTAAACAGAGCAGCCCTAAACTTTGCGGTGGTTGTTTCTTGTTATTTTAATTTTCCTGAGCTATAGTGCTATAAGTGGGTTTAGGGTTAGGGTTAAGGTTAGGGTTAGGGAACGGGTATGGTTTAGGATGCGACAATGGTTTAGGGTGAGCGAAAGTGTTAGGGTACAGGTCAGTGTTAGTGTACCGTTTAGGATTAGGGTAAGTGTTAGGGTAATGCTTCGGGTTAGGGTTACGGTTAGGGAACGGGGACAGTTTAGGGTACAGGTTAGGGTATGACAACGGTTTAGGGATAGCGTACATGTAAGGGTAAGATTTAGTGTTAGCGTACGGGTTAGGATTAGGGGACGGGTGAGGGTAAGGCTTCAGGTAAGGGTTAGGGTTAGGGTTAGGGGAGAGGGACAGTTTAGGGTACAGGTTAGGGTGCGACAATGGTTTAGGATGAGCGTACGTGTTAGGGTACGGGTTAGTGTTAGCGTATGGGCTAGGATTAGGTGACGGGTTAGAGTAAGGCTTCGGGTAAGGGTTAGGGTTAGGGTTAAGGGATGGGGACGGTATAGGGTACAGGTTAGGGTACGACAACGGTTTAGGGTGAGCATACGTGTGAGGGCACGGGTTAGTGTTAGCGTACGGGTTAGGATTACGGAGAGGGGTTAGGGTAAGGCTTCGGGTAAGGGTTAGGGTTAGGGTTAGGGGACGATTTAGGGTACAGGTTAGGGTACGACAATGGTATAGTGTGAGCGTAAGTGTGAGGGCACGGGTTAGTGTCAGCGTACGGGTTAGGATTAGGGGACGGGTTAGGGTAAGGTTTCAGGTAAGGGATAGGGTTAGGGTTAGGGTAGGGGACAGGGACGGTTTAGGGTACAGGTAAGGGTAAGACAATGGTTTAGGGTGAGCGTAAGTGTGAGGGCACGGGTTAGTGTTAGCGTACGGGTTAGGATTAGGGGATGGGTTAGGGGACGGGTTAGGGGACGGGTTAGGGTTAGGGTTAGGGGACGGGGACGGTTTAGGGTCCAGGTGAGGGTTAGGGGACGGGGACGGTTTAGGGTACAGGTGAGGGTACGGCAACGCTTTGAGGGGGAGCGTACGTGTGAGGGCGCGGGTTAGTGTTAGCGTACGGTTTAGGATTAGGGGACAGGGTTAGGGTAGCTTCGGGTAAGGGTCAGGGTTAGGTTCGGGCTAGGGTTAGGGTTAGAGGGACGGGGACGGTTTAGGGATCCAGGTGAGGGTAACGACAACGCTTTTAGGGTGAGCGTACGTGTGAGGGCACGGGTTAGTGTTAGCGTACGGGTTAGGATTAGGGGACGGGTGAGGGTCAGGCTTCGGGGAACGGTTAGGGTTAGGGGACGGGGACGGTTTAGGGTCCAGGTGAGGGTACGACAACGCTTTAAGGGTGAGCGTACGTGTGAGGGCATGGGTTAGTGTTAGCGTACGGGTTAGGATTAGGGAACGGGTGAGGGTAAGGCTTCGGGGAAGGGTTAGTGGTTAGGGTTCGGGCTAGGGTTAGGGTTAGGGGACGGGGACGGTTTAGGGTCCAGGTGAGGGTACGACAACGCTTTAGGGGGAGCGTACGTGTGGGGGCGCGGGTTAGTGTTAGCGTACGGGTTAGGATTAGGGGACGGGTGAGGGTCAGGCTTCGGGGAAGGGTTAGGGTTAGGGTTCGGGCTAGGGTTAGGGTTAGGGGACGGGGACGGTTTAGGGTCCAGGTGAGGGTACGACAACGCTTTAGGGGGAGCGTACGTGTGAGGGCGCGGGTTAGTGTTAGCGTACGGGTTAGGATTAGGGGACGGGTGAGGGTCAGGCTTCGGGGAAGGGTTAGGGTTAGGGTTCGGGCTAGGGTAGGGTTAGGGGACGGGGACGGTTTAGGGTCCAGGTGAGGGTACGACAACGCTTTAGGGGGAGCGTAGCGTGTGAGGGCGTGGGTTAGTGTTAGCGTACGGGTTAGGATTAGGGGACGGGTGAGGGTCAGGCTTCGGGGAAGGGTTAGGGTTAGGGTTCGGGCTAGGGTTAGGGTTAGGGGACGGGGACGGTTTAGGGTCCAGGTGAGGGTACGACAACGCTTTAGGGGGAGCGTAGGTGTGAGGGCGCGGGTTAGTGTTAGCGTACGGGTTAGGATTAGGGGACGGGTGAGGGTCAGGCTTCGGGGAAGGGTTAGGGTTAGGGTTCGGGCTAGGGTTAGGGTTAGGGGACGGGGACGGTTTAGGGTCCAGGTGAGGGTACGACAACGCTTTAGGGGGAGCGTAGCGTGTGAGGGCGCGGGTTAGTGTTAGCGTACGGGTTAGGATTAGGGGACGGGTGAGGGTCAGGCTTCGGGGAAGGGTTAGGGTTAGGGTTCGGGCTAGGGTTAGGGTTAGGGGACGGGGACGGTTTAGGGTCCAGGTGAGGGTACGGACAACGCTTTAGGGGGAGCGTAGGTGTGAGGGCGCGGGTTAGTGTTAGCGTACGGGTTAGGATTAGGGGACGGGTGAGGGTCAGGCTTCGGGGAAGGGTTAGGGTTAGGGTTCGGGCTAGGGTTAGGGTTAGGGGACGGGGACGGTTTAGGGTCCAGGTGAGGGTACGACAACGCTTTAGGGGGAGCGTAGCGTGTGAGGGCGCGGGTTAGTGTTAGCGTACGGGTTAGGATTAGGGGACGGGTGAGGGTCAGGCTTCGGGGAAGGGTTAGGGTTAGGGTTCGGGGTAGGGTTAGGGTTAGGGGACGGGGACGGTTTAGGGTCCAGGTGAGGGTACGACAACGCTTTAGGGGGAGCGTACGTGTGAGGGCGCGGGTTAGTGTTAGCGTACGGGTTAGGATTAGGGGACGGGTGAGGGTCAGGCTTCGGGGAAGGGTTAGGGTTAGGGTTCGGGCTAGGGTTAGGGTTAGGGGACGGGGACGGTTTAGGGTCCAGGTGAGGGTACGACAACGCTTTAGGGGGAGCGTGCGTGTGAGGGCGCGGGTTAGTGTTAGCGTACGGGTTAGGATTAGGGGACGGGTGAGGGTCAGGCTTCGGGGAAGGGTTAGGGTTAGGGTTCGGGCTAGGGTTAGGGTTAGGGGACGGGGACGGTTTAGGGTCCAGGTGAGGGTACGACAACGCTTTAGGGGGAGCGTAGCGTGTGAGGGCGCGGGTTAGTGTTAGCGTACGGGTTAGGATTAGGGGACGGGTGAGGGTCAGGCTTCGGGGAAGGGTTAGGGTTAGGGTTCGGGCTAGGGTTAGGGTTAGGGGACGGGGACGGTTTAGGGTCCAGGTGAGGGTACGACAACGCTTTAGGGGGAGCGTACGTGTGAGGGCGCGGGTTAGTGTTAGCGTACGGGTTAGGATTAGGGGACGGGTGAGGGTCAGGCTTCGGGGAAGGGTTAGGGTTAGGGTTCGGGCTAGGGTTAGGGTTAGGGGACGGGGACGGTTTAGGGTCCAGGTGAGGGTACGACAACGCTTTAGGGGGAGCGTACGTGTGAGGGCGCGGGTTAGTGTTAGCGTACGGGTTAGGATTAGGGGACGGGTGAGGGTCAGGCTTCGGGGAAGGGTTAGGGTTAGGGTTCGGGCTAGGGTTAGGGTTAGGGGACGGGGACGGTTTAGGGTCCAGGTGAGGGTACGACAACGCTTTAGGGGGAGCGTAGCGTGTGAGGGCGCGGGTTAGTGTTAGCGTACGGGTTAGGATTAGGGGACGGGTGAGGGTCAGGCTTCGGGGAAGGGTTAGGGTTAGGGTTCGGGCTAGGGTTGGTTAGGGGACGGGGACGGTTTAGGGTCCAGGTGAGGGTACGACAACGCTTTAAGGGGGAGCATAGGTGTGAGGGCGCGGGTTAGTGTTAGCGTACGGGTTAGGATTAGGGGACGGGTGAGGGTCAGGCTTCGGGAAGGGTTAGGGTTAGGGTTCGGGCTAGGGTTAGGGTTAGGGGACGGGGACGGTTTAGGGTCCAGGTGAGGGTACGACAACGCTTTAGGGGGAGCGTACGTGTGAGGGCGCGGGTTAGTGTTAGCGTACGGGTTAGGATTAGGGACGGGTGAGGGTCAGGCTTCGGGGAAGGGTTAGGGTTAGGGTTCGGGCTAGGGTTAGGGTTAGGGGACGGGGACGGTTTAGGGTCCAGGTGAGGGTACGACAACGCTTTAGGGGGAGCGTACGTGTGAGGGCGCGGGTTAGTGTTAGCGTACGGGTTAGGATTAGGGGACGGGTGAGGGTCAGGCTTCGGGGAAGGGTTAGGGTTAGGGTTCGGGCTAGGGTTAGGGTTAGGGGACGGGGACGGTTTAGGGTCCAGGTGAGGGTACGGCAACGCTTTAGGGGGAGCGTACGTGTGAGGGCGCGGGTTAGTGTTAGCGTACGGGTTAGGATTAGGGGACGGGTGAGGGTCAGGCTTCGGGGAAGGGTTAGGGTTAGGGTTCGGGCTAGGGTTAGGGTTAGGGGACGGGGACGGTTTAGGGTCCAGGTGAGGGTACGACAACGCTTTAGGGGGAGCGTAGCGTGTGAGGGCGCGGGTTAGTGTTAGCGTACGGGTTAGGATTAGGGGACGGGTGAGGGTCAGGCTTCGGGGAAGGGTTAGGGTTAGGGTTCGGGCTAGGGTTAGGGTTAGGGGACGGGGACGGTTTAGGGTCCAGGTGAGGGTACGACAACGCTTTAGGGGGAGCGTACGTGTGAGGGCGCGGGTTAGTGTTAGCGTACGGGTTAGGATTAGGGGACGGGTGAGGGTCAGGCTTCGGGAAGGGTTAGGGTTAGGGTTCGGGCTAGGGTTAGGGTTAGGGACGGGGACGGTTTAGGGTCCAGGGTGAGGGTACGACAACGCTTTAGGGGGAGCGTACGTGTGAGGGCGCGGGTTAGTGTTAGCGTACGGGTTAGGATTAGGGGACGGGTGAGGGGTCAGGCTTCGGGGAAGGGTTAGGGTTAGGGTTCGGGCTAGGGTTAGGGTTAGGGGACGGGGACGGTTTAGGGTCCAGGTGAGGGTACGACAACGCTTTAGGGGGAGCGTACGTGTGAGGGCGCGGGTTAGTGTTAGCGTACGGGTTAGGATTAGGGGACGGTGAGGGTCAGGCTTCGGGGAAGGGTTAGGGTTAGGGTTCGGGCTAGGGTTAGGGTTAGGGGACGGGGACGGTTTAGGGTCCAGGTGAGGGTACGACAACGCTTTAGGGGGAGCGTACGTGTGAGGGCGCGGGTTAGTGTTAGCGTACGGGTTAGGATTAGGGGACGGGTGAGGGTCAGGCTTCGGGGAAGGGTTAGGGTTAGGGTTCGGGCTAGGGTTAGGGTTAGGGGACGGGGACGGTTTAGGGTCCAGGTGAGGGTACGGACAACGCTTTAGGGGGAGCGTACGTGTGAGGGCGCGGGTTAGTGTTAGCGTACGGGTTAGGATTAGGGGACGGTGAGGGTCAGGCTTCGGGGAAGGGTTAGGGTTAGGGTTCGGGCTAGGGTTAGGGTTAGGGGACGGGGACGGTTTAGGGTCCAGGTGAGGGTACACAACGCTTTAGGGGGAGCGGACGTGTTGAGGGCGCGGGTTAGTGTTAGCGTACGGTTAGGATTAGGGGAAGGGTGAGGGTCAGGCTTCGGGGAAGGGTTAGGGTTAGGTGTTCGGGCTAGGGTTAGGGTTAGGGGACGGGGACGGTTAGGGTCCAAGTGAGGGTACGGACAACGCTTTAGAGGGGGAGCGTAGCGTGTGAGGGCGCGGGTTAGTGTTAGCGTACGGGTTAGGATTAGGGGACGGGTGAGGGTCAGGCGTCGGGGAAGGGTTAGGGGTTAGGGTTCGGGCTAGGGTTAGGGTTAGGGGACGGGGACAGTTTAGGGTCCAGTGAGGGTACGGCAACGCTTTAGGGGGAGCGTACGGTGTGAGGGCGCGGTTAGTGTGTTAGCCGTAGCGGGTTACGATTATGGGGACGGGTGAGGGTCAGGCTTCGGGGAAGGGTAGGGTTAGGGTTTCGGGCCTAGGGTTTAGGGTTAGGGGACGGGGACGGTTTAGGGTACCAGGTGAGGGTACGACAACGCTTTAGGGGGAGCGTACGTGTGAGGGCGCGGGTTAGTGTTAGCGTACGGGTTAGGATTAGGGGACGGGTGAGGGTCAGGCTTCGGGGAAGGGTTAGGATTATGGGTTCGGGCTAGGGTTAGGGTTAGGGGACGGGGACGGTTTAGGGTCCAGGGGAGGGTACGACACGCTTAGGGGTGAGCGTAGGCGTGTGAGGGCGCGGGTTAGTGTTAGCGTACGGGTTAGATTTGGGGACGTGTGAGGGGTCAGGCTTTCGGGGAAGGATTAGGGTTAGGGTTCGGGCTAGGGTTAGGGTTAGGGGACGGGGACGGTTAGGGTCCAGGGGAGGGTACGACAACGCTTTAGGGGGAGCGTAGGTGTGAGGGAGCGGGTTAGTGTTAGCGTACGGGTTAGGATTAGGGGACGGGTGAGGGTCAGGCTTCCGGGGAGGGTTAGGGTTAGGGTGCGGGCTAGAGGTTAGGGGTTAGGGGACGGGGACGGTTTTAGGGTCCATGTGAGGGTAGTGACAGAGCTTTAGGAGGGAGCGTAGGGTGTGAGTGGCGCGGGTTAGTGTTAGCGTACGGGTTAGGATTAGGGGACGGTGAGGGTCAGGCTTGAGGGGAAGGTTAGGGTTAGGGTGTTCGGGCTAGGGGTTAGAGGATTAGGGGACGGGGACTGTTAGGGTCCAGGGGAGGGTACGACAACGCTTTAGGGGGAGCGACGTGTGGAGGGCAGCGGGTTAGGTGTTAGCGTAACGGGTTAGGATTAGGGGACGGGTGAGGGTCAGGCTTCGGGGGAAGGGTTAGGGTTAGGGTTCGGGCTAGGGTTAGGGTTAGGGGACGGGGACGGTTAGGGTCCAGGTGAGGGTACGCATACACTTTAGGGGGAGCGTAGGTGTGAGTGGGCGGGTTAGTGTAGCGTACGGGTTAGGATTAGGGGACGGGTGAGGGTCAGGCTTCGGGGAAGGGTTAGGGGTTAGGGTTCGGGCTAGGGTTGGGTTAGGGGACGGGGACGGTTTAGGGTCCAGGGTGAGGGTACGGACAACGCTTTAGGGGAGGGGGACGTGTGAGGGCGCGGGTTAGTGTTAGCGTA
Source organism: Tursiops truncatus (assembly GCF_011762595.2). Lineage (NCBI taxonomy): Eukaryota > Metazoa > Chordata > Mammalia > Artiodactyla > Delphinidae > Tursiops > Tursiops truncatus. Next base: position 114,122 of record NW_022983451.1, on the reverse strand, counting down.
CGTGTGTTGGATTAGGGGACGGGTGAGGGTCAGGCTTCGGGGAAGGGTTAGGGTTAGGGTTCGGGCTAGGGTTAGGGTTAGGGGACGGGGACGGTTTAGGGTCCAGGTGAGGGTACGACAACGCTTTAGGGGGAGCGTACGTGTGAGGGCGCGGGTTAGTGTTAGCGTACGGGTTAGGATTAGGGGACGGGTGAGGGTCAGGCTTCGGGGAAGGGTTAGGGTTAGGGTTCGGGCTAGGGTTAGGGTTAGGGGACGGGGACGGTTTAGGGTCCAGGTGAGGGTACGACAACGCTTTAGGGGGAGCGTACGTGTGAGGGCGCGGGTTAGTGTTAGCGTACGGGTTAGGATTAGGGGACGGGTGAGGGTCAGGCTTCGGGGAAGGGTTAGGGTTAGGGTTCGGGCTAGGGTTAGGGTTAGGGGACGGGGACGGTTTAGGGTCCAGGTGAGGGTACGACAACGCTTTAGGGGGAGCGTACGTGTGAGGGCGCGGGTTAGTGTTAGCGTACGGGTTAGGATTAGGGGACGGGTGAGGGTCAGGCTTCGGGGAAGGGTTAGGGTTAGGGTTCGGGCTAGGGTTAGGGTTAGGGGACGGGGACGGTTTAGGGTCCAGGTGAGGGTACGACAACGCTTTAGGGGGAGCGTACGTGTGAGGGCGCGGGTTAGTGTTAGCGTACGGGTTAGGATTAGGGGACGGGTGAGGGTCAGGCTTCGGGGAAGGGTTAGGGTTAGGGTTCGGGCTAGGGTTAGGGTTAGGGGACGGGGACGGTTTAGGGTCCAGGTGAGGGTACGACAACGCTTTAGGGGGAGCGTACGTGTGAGGGCGCGGGTTAGTGTTAGCGTACGGGTTAGGATTAGGGGACGGGTGAGGGTCAGGCTTCGGGGAAGGGTTAGGGTTAGGGTTCGGGCTAGGGTTAGGGTTAGGGGACGGGGACGGTTTAGGGTCCAGGTGAGGGTACGACAACGCTTTAGGGGGAGCGTACGTGTGAGGGCGCGGGTTAGTGTTAGCGTACGGGTTAGGATTAGGGGACGGGTGAGGGTCAGGCTTCGGGAAGGGTTAGGGTTAGGGTTCGGGCTAGGGTTAGGGTTAGGGGACGGGGACGGTTTAGGGTCCAGGTGAGGGTACGACAACGCTTTAGGGGGAGCGTACGTGTGAGGGCGCGGGTTAGTGTTAGCGTACGGGTTAGGATTAGGGGACGGGTGAGGGTCAGGCTTCGGGGAAGGGTTAGGGTTAGGGTTCGGGCTAGGGTTAGGGTTAGGGGACGGGGACGGTTTAGGGTCCAGGTGAGGGTACGACAACGCTTTAGGGGGAGCGTACGTGTGAGGGCGCGGGTTAGTGTTAGCGTACGGGTTAGGATTAGGGGACGGGTGAGGGTCAGGCTTCGGGGAAGTGTTAGGGTTAGGGTTCGGGCTAGGGTTAGGGTTAGGGGACGGGGACGGTTTAGGGTCCAGGTGAGGGTACGACAACGCTGTAGGGGGAGCGTACGTGTGAGGGCGCGGGTTAGTGTTAGCGTACGGGTTAGGATTAGGGGACGGGTGAGGGTCAGGCTTCGGGGAAGGGTTAGGGTTAGGGTTCGGGCTAGGGTTAGGGTTAGGGGACGGGGACGGTTTAGGGTCCAGGTGAGGGTACGACAACGCTTTAGGGGGAGCGTACGTGTGAGGGCGCGGGTTAGTGTTAGCGTACGGGTTAGGATTAGGGGACGGGTGAGGGTCAGGCTTCGGGGAAGGGTTAGGGTTAGGGTTCGGGCTAGGGTTAGGGTTAGGGGACGGGGACGGTTTAGGGTCCAGGTGAGGGTACGACAACGCTTTAGGGGGAGCGTACGTGTGAGGGCGCGGGTTAGTGTTAGCGTACGGGTTAGGATTAGGGGACGGGTGAGGGTCAGGCTTCGGGGAAGGGTTAGGGTTAGGGTTCGGGCTAGGGTTAGGGTTAGGGGACGGGGACGGTTTAGGGTCCAGGTGAGGGTACGACAACGCTTTAGGGGGCGTACGTGTGAGGGCGCGGGTTAGTGTTAGCGTACGGGTTAGGATTAGGGGACGGGTGAGGGTCAGGCTTCGGGGAAGGGTTAGGGTTAGGGTTCGGGCTAGGGTTAGGGTTAGGGGACGGGGACGGTTTAGGGTCCAGGTGAGGGTACGACAACGCTTTAGGGGGAGCGTACGTGTGAGGGCGCGGGTTAGTGTTAGCGTACGGGTTAGGATTAGGGGACGGGTGAGGGTCAGGCTTCGGGGAAGGGTTAGGGTTAGGGTTCGGGCTAGGGTTAGGGTTAGGGGACGGGACGGTTTAGGGTCCAGGTGAGGGTACAACGCTTTAGGGGGAGCGTACGTGTGAGGGCGCGGGTTAGTGTTAGCGTACGGGTTAGGATTAGGGGACGGGTGAGGGTCAGGCTTCGGGGAAGGGTTAGGGTTAGGGTTCGGGCTAGGGTTAGGGTTAGGGGACGGGGACGGTTTAGGGTCCAGAGGGTACGACAACGCTTTAGGGGGAGCGTACGTGTGAGGGCGCGGGTTAGTGTTAGCGTACGGGTTAGGATTAGGGGACGGGTGAGGGTCAGGCTTCGGGGAAGGGTTAGGGTTAGGGTTCGGGCTAGGGTTAGGGTTAGGGGACGGGGACGGTTTAGGGTCCAGGTGAGGGTACGACAACGCTTTAGGGGGAGCGTACGTGTGAGGGCGCGGGTTAGTGTTAGCGTACGGGTTAGGATTAGGGGACGGGTGAGGGTCAGGCTTCGGGGAAGGGTTAGGGTTAGGGTTCGGGCTAGGGTTAGGGTTAGGGGACGGGGACGGTTTAGGGTCCAGGTGAGGGTACGACAACGCTTTAGGGGGAGCGTACGTGTGAGGGCGCGGGTTAGTGTTAGCGTACGGGTTAGGATTAGGGGACGGGTGAGGGTCAGGCTTCGGGGAAGGGTTAGGGTTAGGGTTCGGGCTAGGGTTAGGGTTAGGGGACGGGGACGGTTTAGGGTCCAGGTGAGGGTACGACAACGCTTTAGGGGGAGCGTACGTGTGAGGGCGCGGGTTAGTGTTAGCGTACGGGTTAGGATTAGGGGACGGGTGAGGGTCAGGCTTCGGGGAAGGGTTAGGGTTAGGGTTCGGGCTAGGGTTAGGGTTAGGGGACGGGGACGGTTTAGGGTCCAGGTGAGGGTACGACAACGCTTTAGGGGGAGCGTACGTGTGAGGGCGCGGGTTAGTGTTAGCGTACGGGTTAGGATTAGGGGACGGGTGAGGGTCAGGCTTCGGGGAAGGGTTAGGGTTAGGGTTCGGGCTAGGGTTAGGGTTAGGGGACGGGGACGGTTTAGGGTCCAGGTGAGGGTACGACAACGCTTTAGGGGGAGCGTACGTGTGAGGGCGCGGGTTAGTGTTAGCGTACGGGTTAGGATTAGGGGACGGGTGAGGGTCAGGCTTCGGGGAAGGGTTAGGGTTAGGGTTCGGGCTAGGGTTAGGGTTAGGGGACGGGGACGGTTTAGGGTCCAGGTGAGGGTACGACAACGCTTTAGGGGGAGCGTACGTGTGAGGGCGCGGGTTAGTGTTAGCGTACGGGTTAGGATTAGGGGACGGGTGAGGGTCAGGCTTCGGGGAAGGGTTAGGGTTAGGGTTCGGGCTAGGGTTAGGGTTAGGGGACGGGGACGGTTTAGGGTCCAGGTGAGGGTACGACAACGCTTTAGGGGGAGCGTACGTGTGAGGGCGCGGGTTAGTGTTAGCGTACGGGTTAGGATTAGGGGACGGGTGAGGGTCAGGCTTCGGGGAAGGGTTAGGGTTAGGGTTCGGGCTAGGGTTAGGGTTAGGGGACGGGGACGGTTTAGGGTCCAGGTGAGGGTACGACAACGCTTTAGGGGGAGCGTACGTGTGAGGGCGCGGGTTAGTGTTAGCGTACGGGTTAGGATTAGGGGACGGGTGAGGGTCAGGCTTCGGGGAAGGGTTAGGGTTAGGGTTCGGGCTAGGGTTAGGGTTAGGGGACGGGGACGGTTTAGGGTCCAGGTGAGGGTACGACAACGCTTTAGGGGGAGGGTACGTGTGAGGGCGCGGGTTAGTGTTAGCGTACGGGTTAGGATTAGGGGACGGGTGAGGGTCAGGCTTCGGGGAAGGGTTAGGGTTAGGGTTCGGGCTAGGGTTAGGGTTAGGGGACGGGGACGGTTTAGGGTCCAGGTGAGGGTACGACAACGCTTTAGGGGGAGCGTACGTGTGAGGGCGCGGGTTAGTGTTAGCGTACGGGTTAGGATTAGGGGACGGGTGAGGGTCAGGCTTCGGGGAAGGGTTAGGGTTAGGGTTCGGGCTAGGGTTAGGGTTAGGGGACGGGGACGGTTTAGGGTCCAGGTGAGGGTACGACAACGCTTTAGGGGGAGCGTACGTGTGAGGGCGCGGGTTAGTGTTAGCGTACGGGTTAGGATTAGGGGACGGGTGAGGGTCAGGCTTCGGGGAAGGGTTAGGGTTAGGGTTCGGGCTAGGGTTAGGGTTAGGGGATGGGGACGGTTTAGGGTCCAGGTGAGGGTACGACAACGCTTTAGGGGGAGCGTACGTGTGAGGGCGCGGGTTAGTGTTAGCGTACGGGTTAGGATTAGGGGACGGGTGAGGGTCAGGCTTCGGGGAAGGGTTAGGGTTAGGGTTCGGGCTAGGGTTAGGGTTAGGGGACGGGGACGGTTTAGGGTCCAGGTGAGGGTACGACAATGCTTTAGGGGGAGCGTACGTGTGAGGGCGCGGGTTAGTGTTAGCGTACGGGTCAGGATTAGGGGACGGGTGAGGGTCAGGCTTCGGGGAAGGGTTAGGGTTAGGGTTCGGGCTAGGGTTAGGGTTAGGGGACGGGGACGGTTTAGGGTCCAGGTGAGGGTACGACAACGCTTTAGGGGGAGCGTACGTGTGAGGGCGCGGGTTAGTGTTAGCGTACGGGTTAGGATTAGGGGACGGGTGAGGGTCAGGCTTCGGGGAAGGGTTAGGGTTAGGGTTCGGGCTAGGGTTAGGGTTAGGGGACGGGGACGGTTTAGGGTCCAGGTGAGGGTACGACAACGCTTTAGGGGGAGCGTACGTGTGAGGGCGCGGGTTATTGTTAGCGTACGGGTTAGGATTAGGGGACGGGTGAGGGTCAGGCTTCGGGGAAGGGTTAGGGTTAGGGTTCGGGCTAGGGTTAGGGTTAGGGGACGGGGACGGTTTAGGGTCCAGGTGAGGGTACGACAACGCTTTAGGGGGAGCGTACGTGTGAGGGCGCGGGTTAGTGTTAGCGTACGGGTTAGGATTAGGGGACGGGTGAGGGTCAGGCTTCGGGGAAGGGTTAGGGTTAGGGTTCGGGCTAGGGTTAGGGTTAGGGGACGGGGACGGTTTAGGGTCCAGGTGAGGGTACGACAACGCTTTAGGGGGAGCGTACGTGTGAGGGCGCGGGTTAGTGTTAGCGTACGGGTTAGGATTAGGGGACGGGTGAGGGTCAGGCTTCGGGGAAGGGTTAGGGTTAGGGTTCGGGCTAGGGTTAGGGTTAGGGGACGGGGACGGTTTAGGGTCCAGGTGAGGGTACGACAACGCTTTAGGGGGAGCGTACGTGTGAGGGCGCGGGTTAGTGTTAGCGTACGGGTTAGGATTAGGGGACGGGTGAGGGTCAGGCTTCGGGGAAGGGTTAGGGTTAGGGTTCGGGCTAGGGTTAGGGTTAGGGGACGGGGACGGTTTAGGGTCCAGGTGACGGTACGACAACGCTTTAGGGGGAGCGTACGTGTGAGGGCGCGGGTTAGTGTTAGCATACGGGTTAGGATTAGGGGACGGGTGAGGGTCAGGCTTCGGGGAAGGGTTAGGGTTAGGGTTCGGGCTAGGGTTAGGGTTAGGGGACGGGGACGGTTTAGGGTCCAGGTGAGGGTACGACAACGCTTTAGGGGGAGCGTACGTGTGAGGGCGCGGGTTAGTGTTAGCGTACGGGTTAGGATTAGGGGACGGGTGAGGGTCAGGCTTCGGGGAAGGGTTAGGGTTAGGGTTCGGGCTAGGGTTAGGGTTAGGGGACGGGGACGGTTTAGGGTCCAGGTGAGGGTACGACAACGCTTTAGGGGGAGCGTACGTGTGAGGGCGCGGGTTAGTGTTAGCGTACGGGTTAGGATTAGGGGACGGGTGAGGGTCAGGCTTCGGGGAAGGGTTAGGGTTAGGGTTCGGGCTAGGGTTAGGGTTAGGGGACGGGGACGGTTTAGGGTCCAGGTGAGGGTACGACAACGCTTTAGGGGGAGCGTACGTGTGAGGGCGCGGGTTAGTGTTAGCGTACGGGTTAGGATTAGGGGACGGGTGAGGGTCAGGCTTCGGGGAAGGGTTAGGGTTAGGGTTCGGGCTAGGGTTAGGGTTAGGGGACGGGGACGGTTTAGGGTCCAGGTGAGGGTACGACAACGCTTTAGGGGGAGCGTACGTGTGAGGGCGCGGGTTAGTGTTAGCGTACGGGTTAGGATTAGGGGACGGGTGAGGGTCAGGCTTCGGGGAAGGGTTAGGGTTAGGGTTCGGGCTAGGGTTAGGGTTAGGGGACGGGGACGGTTTAGGGTCCAGGTGAGGGTACGACAACGCTTTAGGGGGAGCGTACGTGTGAGGGCGCGGGTTAGTGTTAGCGTACGGGTTAGGATTAGGGGACGGGTGAGGGTCAGGCTTCGGGGAAGGGTTAGGGTTAGGGTTCGGGCTAGGGTTAGGGTTAGGGGACGGGGACGGTTTAGGGTCCAGGTGAGGGTACGACAACGCTTTAGGGGGAGCGTACGTGTGAGGGCGCGGGTTAGTGTTAGCGTACGGGTTAGGATTAGGGGACGGGTGAGGGTCAGGCTTCGGGGAAGGGTTAGGGTTAGGGTTCGGGCTAGGGTTAGGGTTAGGGGACGGGGACGGTTTAGGGTCCAGGTGAGGGTACGACAACGCTTTAGGGGGAGCGTACGTGTGAGGGCGCGGGTTAGTGTTAGCGTACGGGTTAGGATTAGGGGACGGGTGAGGGTCAGGCTTCGGGGAAGGGTTAGGGTTAGGGTTCGGGCTAGGGTTAGGGTTAGGGGACGGGGACGGTTTAGGGTCCAGGTGAGGGTACGACAACGCTTTAGGGGGAGCGTACGTGTGAGGGCGCGGGTTAGTGTTAGCGTACGGGTTAGGATTAGGGGACGGGTGAGGGTCAGGCTTCGGGGAAGGGTTAGGGTTAGGGTTCGGGCTAGGGTTAGGGTTAGGGGACGGGGACGGTTTAGGGTCCAGGTGAGGGTACGACAACGCTTTAGGGGGAGCGTACGTGTGAGGGCGCGGGTTAGTGTTAGCGTACGGGTTAGGATTAGGGGACGGGTGAGGGTCAGGCTTCGGGGAAGGGTTAGGGTTAGGGTTCGGGCTAGGGTTAGGGTTAGGGGACGGGGACGGTTTAGGGTCCAGGTGAGGGTACGACAACGCTTTAGGGGGAGCGTACGTGTGAGGGCGCGGGTTAGTGTTAGCGTACGGGTTAGGATTAGGGGACGGGTGAGGGTCAGGCTTCGGGGAAGGGTTAGGGTTAGGGTTCGGGCTAGGGTTAGGGTTAGGGGACGGGGACGGTTTAGGGTCCAGGTGAGGGTACGACAACGCTTTAGTGGGAGCGTACGTGTGAGGGCGCGGGTTAGTGTTAGCGTACGGGTTAGGATTAGGGGACGGGTGAGGGTCAGGCTTCGGGGAAGGGTTAGGGTTAGGGTTCGGGCTAGGGTTAGGGTTAGGGGACGGGGACGGTTTAGGGTCCAGGTGAGGGTACGACAACGCTTTAGGGGGAGCGTACGTGTGAGGGCGCGGGTTAGTGTTAGCGTACGGGTTAGGATTAGGGGACGGGTGAGGGTCAGGCTTCGGGGAAGGGTTAGGGTTAGGGTTCGGGCTAGGGTTAGGGTTAGGGGACGGGGACGGTTTAGGGTCCAGGTGAGGGTACGACAACGCTTTAGGGGGAGCGTACGTGTGAGGGCGCGGGTTAGTGTTAGCGTACGGGTTAGGATTAGGGGACGGGTGAGGGTCAGGCTTCGGGGAAGGGTTAGGGTTAGGGTTCGGGCTAGGGTTAGGGTTAGGGGACGGGGACGGTTTAGGGTCCAGGTGAGGGTACGACAACGCTTTAGGGGGAGCGTACGTGTGAGGGCGCGGGTTAGTGTTAGCGTACGGGTTAGGATTAGGGGACGGGTGAGGGTCAGGCTTCGGGGAAGGGTTAGGGTTAGGGTTCGGGCTAGGGTTAGGGTTAGGGGACGGGGACGGTTTAGGGTCCAGGTGAGGGTACGACAACGCTTTAGGGGGAGCGTACGTGTGAGGGCGCGGGTTAGTGTTAGCGTACGGGTTAGGATTAGGGGACGGGTGAGGGTCAGGCTTCGGGGAAGGGTTAGGGTTAGGGTTCGGGCTAGGGTTAGGGTTAGGGGACGGGGACGGTTTAGGGTCCAGGTGAGGGTACGACAACGCTTTAGGGGGAGCGTACGTGTGAGGGCGCGGGTTAGTGTTAGCGTACGGGTTAGGATTAGGGGACGGGTGAGGGTCAGGCTTCGGGGAAGGGTTAGGGTTAGGGTTCGGGCTAGGGTTAGGGTTAGGGGACGGGGACGGTTTAGGGTCCAGGTGAGGGTACGACAACGCTTTAGGGGGAGCGTAGGTGTGAGGGCGCGGGTTAGTGTTAGCGTACGGGTTAGGATTAGGGGACGGGTGAGGGTCAGGCTTCGGGGAAGGGTTAGGGTTAGGGTTCGGGCTAGGGTTAGGGTTAGGGGACGGGGACGGTTTAGGGTCCAGGTGAGGGTACGACAACGCTTTAGGGGGAGCGTACGTGTGAGGGCGCGGGTTAGTGTTAGCGTACGGGTTAGGATTAGGGGACGGGTGAGGGTCAGGCTTCGGGGAAGGGTTAGGGTTAGGGTTCGGGCTAGGGTTAGGGTTAGGGGACGGGGACGGTTTAGGGTCCAGGTGAGGGTACGACAACGCTTTAGGGGGAGCGTACGTGTGAGGGCGCGGGATAGTGTTAGCGTACGGGTTAGGATTAGGGGACGGGTGAGGGTCAGGCTTCGGGCAAGGGTTAGGGTTAGGGTTCGGGCTAGGGTTAGGGTTAGGGGACGGGGACGGTTTAGGGTCCAGGTGAGGGTACGACAACGCTTTAGGGGGAGCGTACGTGTGAGGGCGCGGGTTAGTGTTAGCGTACGGGTTAGGATTAGGGGACGGGTGAGGGTCAGGCTTCGGGGAAGGGTTAGGGTTAGGGTTCGGGCTAGGGTTAGGGTTAGGGGACGGGGACGGTTTAGGGTCCAGGTGAGGGTACGACAACGCTTTAGGGGGAGCGTACGTGTGAGGGCGCGGGTTAGTGTTAGCGTACGTGTTAGGATTAGGGGACGGGTGAGGGTCAGGCTTCGGGGAAGGGTTAGGGTTAGGGTTCGGGCTAGGGTTAGGGTTAGGGGACGGGGACGGTTTAGGGTCCAGGTGAGGGTACGACAACGCTTTAGGGGGAGCGTACGTGTGAGGGCGCGGGTTAGTGTTAGCGTACGGGTTAGGATTAGGGGACGGGTGAGGGTCAGGCTTCGGGGAAGGGTTAGGGTTAGGGTTCGGGCTAGGGTTAGGGTTAGGGGACGGGGACGGTTTAGGGTCCAGGTGAGGGTACGACAACGCTTTAGGGGGAGCGTACGTGTGAGGGCGCGGGTTAGTGTTAGCGTACGGGTTAGGATTAGGGGACGGGTGAGGGTCAGGCTTCGGGGAAGGGTTAGGGTTAGGGTTCGGGCTAGGGTTAGGGTTAGGGGACGGGGACGGTTTAGGGTCCAGGTGAGGGTACGACAACGCTTTAGGGGGAGCGTACGTGTGAGGGCGCGGGTTATTGTTAGCGTACGGGTTAGGATTAGGGGACGGGTGAGGGTCAGGCTTCGGGGAAGGGTTAGGGTTAGGGTTCGGGCTAGGGTTAGGGTTAGGGGACGGGGACGGTTTAGGGTCCAGGTGAGGGTACGACAACGCTTTAGGGGGAGCGTACGTGTGAGGGCGCGGGTTAGTGTTAGCGTACGGGTTAGGATTAGGGGACGGGTGAGGGTCAGGCTTCGGGGAAGGGTTAGGGTTAGGGTTCGGGCTAGGGTTAGGGTTAGGGGACGGGGACGGTTTAGGGTCCAGGTGAGGGTACGACAACGCTTTAGGGGGAGCGTACGTGTGAGGGCGCGGGTTAGTGTTAGCGTACGGGTTAGGATTAGGGGACGGGTGAGGGTCAGGCTTCGGGGAAGGGTTAGGGTTAGGGTTCGGGCTAGGGTTAGGGTTAGGGGACGGGGACGGTTTAGGGTCCAGGTGAGGGTACGACAACGCTTTAGGGGGAGCGTACGTGTGAGGGCGCGGGTTAGTGTTAGCGTACGGGTTAGGATTAGGGGACGGGTGAGGGTCAGGCTTCGGGGAAGGGTTAGGGTTAGGGTTCGGGCTAGGGTTAGGGTTAGGGGACGGGGACGGTTTAGGGTCCAGGTGAGGGTACGACAACGCTTTAGGGGGAGCGTACGTGTGAGGGCGCGGGTTAGTGTTAGCGTACGGGTTAGGATTAGGGGACGGGTGAGGGTCAGGCTTCGGGGAAGGGTTAGGGTTAGGGTTCGGGCTAGGGTTAGGGTTAGGGGACGGGGACGGTTTAGGGTCCAGGTGAGGGTACGACAACGCTTTAGGGGGAGCGTACGTGTGAGGGCGCGGGTTAGTGTTAGCGTACGGGTTAGGATTAGGGGACGGGTGAGGGTCAGGCTTCGGGGAAGGGTTAGGGTTAGGGTTCGGGCTAGGGTTAGGGTTAGGGGACGGGGACGGTTTAGGGTCCAGGTGAGGGTACTACAACGCTTTAGGGGGAGCGTACGTGTGAGGGCGCGGGTTAGTGTTAGCGTACGGGTTAGGATTAGGGGACGGGTGAGGGTCAGGCTTCGGGGAAGGGTTAGGGTTAGGGTTCGGGCTAGGGTTAGGGTTAGGGGACGGGGACGGTTTAGGGTCCAGGTGAGGGTACGACAACGCTTTAGGGGGAGCGTACGTGTGAGGGCGCGGGTTAGTGTTAGCGTACGGGTTAGGATTAGGGGACGGGTGAGGGTCAGGCTTCGGGGAAGGGTTAGGGTTAGGGTTCGGGCTAGGGTTAGGGTTAGGGGACGGGGACGGTTTAGGGTCCAGGTGAGGGTACGACAACGCTTTAGGGGGAGCGTACGTGTTAGTGCGCGGGTTAGTGTTAGCGTACGGGTTAGGATTAGGGGACGGCTGAAGGTCAGGCTTCGGGGAAGGGTTAGGGTTAGGGTTCGGGCTAGGGTTAGGGTTAGGGGACGGGGACGGTTTAGGGTCCAGGTGAGGGTACGACAACGCTTTAGGGGGAGCGTACGTGTGAGGGCGCGGGTTAGTGTTAGCGTACGGGTTAGGATTAGGGGACGGGTGAGGGTCAGGCTTCGGGGAAGGGTTAGGGTTAGGGTTCGGGCTAGGGTTAGGGTTAGGGGACGGGGACGGTTTAGGGTCCAGGTGAGGGTACGACAACGCTTTAGGGGGAGCGTACGTGTGAGGGCGCGGGTTAGTGTTAGCGTACGGGTTAGGATTAGGGGACGGGTGAGGGTCAGGCTTCGGGGAAGGGTTAGGGTTAGGGTTCGGGCTAGGGTTAGTGTTAGGGGACGGGGACGGTTTAGGGTCCAGGTGAGGGTACGACAACGCTTTAGGGGGAGCGTACGTGTGAGGGCGCGGGTTAGTGTTAGCGTACGGGTTAGGATTAGGGGACGGGTGAGGGTCAGGCTTCGGGGAAGGGTTAGGGTTAGGGTTCGGGCTAGGGTTAGGGTTAGGGGACGGGGACGGTTTAGGGTCCAGGTGAGGGTACGACAACGCTTTAGGGGGAGCGTACGTGTGAGGGCGCGGGTTAGTGTTAGCGTACGGGTTAGGATTAGGGGACGGGTGAGGGTCAGGCTTCGGGGAAGGGTTAGGGTTAGGGTTCGGGCTAGGGTTAGGGTTAGGGGACGGGGACGGTTTAGGGTCCAGGTGAGGGTACGACAACGCTTTAGGGGGAGCGTACGTGTGAGGGCGCGGGTTAGTGTTAGCGTACGGGTTAGGATTAGGGGACGGGTGAGGGTCAGGCTTCGGGGAAGGGTTAGGGTTAGGGTTCGGGCTAGGGTTAGGGTTAGGGGACGGGGACGGTTTAGGGTCCAGGTGAGGGTACGACAACGCTTTAGGGGGAGCGTACGTGTGAGGGCGCGGGTTAGTGTTAGCGTACGGGTTAGGATTAGGGGACGGGTGAGGGTCAGGCTTCGGGGAAGGGTTAGGGTTAGGGTTCGGGCTAGGGTTAGGGTTAGGGGACGGGGACGGTTTAGGGTCCAGGTGAGGGTACGACAACGCTTTAGGGGGAGCGTACGTGTGAGGGCGCGGGTTAGTGTTAGCGTACGGGTTAGGATTAGGGGACGGGTGAGGGTCAGGCTTCGGGGAAGGGTTAGGGTTAGGGTTCGGGCTAGGGTTAGGGTTAGGGGACGGGGACGGTTTAGGGTCCAGGTGAGGGTACGACAACGCTTTAGGGGGAGCGTACGTGTGAGGGCGCGGGTTAGTGTTAGCGTACGGGTTAGGATTAGGGGACGGGTGAGGGTCAGGCTTCGGGGAAGGGTTAGGGTTAGGGTTCGGGCTAGGGTTAGGGTTAGGGGACGGGGACGGTTTAGGGTCCAGGTGAGGGTACGACAACGCTTTAGGGGGAGCGTACGTGTGAGGGCGCGGGTTAGTGTTAGCGTACGGGTTAGGATTAGGGGACGGGTGAGGGTCAGGCTTCGGGGAAGGGTTAGGGTTAGGGTTCGGGCTAGGGTTAGGGTTAGGGGACGGGGACGGTTTAGGGTCCAGGTGAGGGTACGACAACGCTTTAGGGGGAGCGTACGTGTGAGGGCGCGGGTTAGTGTTAGCGTACGGGTTAGGATTAGGGGACGGGTGAGGGTCAGGCTTCGGGGAAGGGTTAGGGTTAGGGTTCGGGCTAGGGTTAGGGTTAGGGGACGGGGACGGTTTAGGGTCCAGGTGAGGGTACGACAACGCTTTAGGGGGAGCGTACGTGTGAGGGCGCGGGTTAGTGTTAGCGTACGGGTTAGGATTAGGGGACGGGTGAGGGTCAGGCTTCGGGGAAGGGTTAGGGTTAGGGTTCGGGCTAGGGTTAGGGTTAGGGGACGGGGACGGTTTAGGGTCCAGGTGAGGGTACGACAACGCTTTAGGGGGAGCGTACGTGTGAGGGCGCGGGTTAGTGTTAGCGTACGGGTTAGGATTAGGGGACGGGTGAGGGTCAGGCTTCGGGGAAGGGTTAGGGTTAGGGTTCGGGCTAGGGTTAGGGTTAGGGGACGGGGACGGTTTAGGGTCCAGGTGAGGGTACGACAACGCTTTAGGGGGAGCGTACGTGTGAGGGCGCGGGTTAGTGTTAGCGTACGGGTTAGGATTAGGGGACGGGTGAGGGTCAGGCTTCGGGGAAGGGTTAGGGTTAGGGTTCGGGCTAGGGTTAGGGTTAGGGGACGGGGACGGTTTAGGGTCCAGGTGAGGGTACGACAACGCTTTAGGGGGAGCGTACGTGTGAGGGCGCGGGTTAGTGTTAGCGTACGGGTTAGGATTAGGGGACGGGTGAGGGTCAGGCTTCGGGGAAGGGTTAGGGTTAGGGTTCGGGCTAGGGTTAGGGTTAGGGGACGGGGACGGTTTAGGGTCCAGGTGAGGGTACGACAACGCTTTAGGGGGAGCGTACGTGTGAGGGCGCGGGTTAGTGTTAGCGTACGGGTTAGGATTAGGGGACGGGTGAGGGTCAGGCTTCGGGGAAGGGTTAGGGTTAGGGTTCGGGCTAGGGTTAGGGTTAGGGGACGGGGACGGTTTAGGGTCCAGGTGAGGGTACGACAACGCTTTAGGGGGAGCGTACGTGTGAGGGCGCGGGTTAGTGTTAGCGTACGGGTTAGGATTAGGGGACGGGTGAGGGTCAGGCTTCGGGGAAGGGTTAGGGTTAGGGTTCGGGCTAGGGTTAGGGTTAGGGGACGGGGACGGTTTAGGGTCCAGGTGAGGGTACGACAACGCTTTAGGGGGAGCGTACGTGTGAGGGCGCGGGTTAGTGTTAGCGTACGGGTTAGGATTAGGGGACGGGTGAGGGTCAGGCTTCGGGGAAGGGTTAGGGTTAGGGTTCGGGCTAGGGTTAGGGTTAGGGGACGGGGACGGTTTAGGGTCCAGGTGAGGGTACGACAACGCTTTAGGGGGAGCGTACGTGTGAGGGCGCGGGTTAGTGTTAGCGTACGGGTTAGGATTAGGGGACGGGTGAGGGTCAGGCTTCGGGGAAGGGTTAGGGTTAGGGTTCGGGCTAGGGTTAGGGTTAGGGGACGGGGACGGTTTAGGGTCCAGGTGAGGGTACGACAACGCTTTAGGGGGAGCGTACGTGTGAGGGCGCGGGTTAGTGTTAGCGTACGGGTTAGGATTAGGGGACGGGTGAGGGTCAGGCTTCGGGGAAGGGTTAGGGTTAGGGTTCGGGCTAGGGTTAGGGTTAGGGGACGGGGACGGTTTAGGGTCCAGGTGAGGGTACGACAACGCTTTAGGGGGAGCGTACGTGTGAGGGCGCGGGTTAGTGTTAGCGTACGGGTTAGGATTAGGGGACGGGTGAGGGTCAGGCTTCGGGGAAGGGTTAGGGTTAGGGTTCGGGCTAGGGTTAGGGTTAGGGGACGGGGACGGTTTAGGGTCCAGGTGAGGGTACGACAACGCTTTAGGGGGAGCGTACGTGTGAGGGCGCGGGTTAGTGTTAGCGTACGGGTTAGGATTAGGGGACGGGTGAGGGTCAGGCTTCGGGGAAGGGTTAGGGTTAGGGTTCGGGCTAGGGTTAGGGTTAGGGGACGGGGACGGTTTAGGGTCCAGGTGAGGGTACGACAACGCTTTAGGGGGAGCGTACGTGTGAGGGCGCGGGTTAGTGTTAGCGTACGGGTTAGGATTAGGGGACGGGTGAGGGTCAGGCTTCGGGGAAGGGTTAGGGTTAGGGTTCGGGCTAGGGTTAGGGTTAGGGGACGGGGACGGTTTAGGGTCCAGGTGAGGGTACGACAACGCTTTAGGGGGAGCGTACGTGTGAGGGCGCGGGTTAGTGTTAGCGTACGGGTTAGGATTAGGGGACGGGTGAGGGTCAGGCTTCGGGGAAGGGTTAGGGTTAGGGTTCGGGCTAGGGTTAGGGTTAGGGGACGGGGACGGTTTAGGGTCCAGGTGAGGGTACGACAACGCTTTAGGGGGAGCGTACGTGTGAGGGCGCGGGTTAGTGTTAGCGTACGGGTTAGGATTAGGGGACGGGTGAGGGTCAGGCTTCGGGGAAGGGTTAGGGTTAGGGTTCGGGCTAGGGTTAGGGTTAGGGGACGGGGACGGTTTAGGGTCCAGGTGAGGGTACGACAACGCTTTAGGGGGAGCGTACGTGTGAGGGCGCGGGTTAGTGTTAGCGTACGGGTTAGGATTAGGGGACGGGTGAGGGTCAGGCTTCGGGGAAGGGTTAGGGTTAGGGTTCGGGCTAGGGTTAGGGTTAGGGGACGGGGACGGTTTAGGGTCCAGGTGAGGGTACGACAACGCTTTAGGGGGAGCGTACGTGTGAGGGCGCGGGTTAGTGTTAGCGTACGGGTTAGGATTAGGGGACGGGTGAGGGTCAGGCTTCGGGGAAGGGTTAGGGTTAGGGTTCGGGCTAGGGTTAGGGTTAGGGGACGGGGACGGTTTAGGGTCCAGGTGAGGGTACGACAACGCTTTAGGGGGAGCGTACGTGTGAGGGCGCGGGTTAGTGTTAGCGTACGGGTTAGGATTAGGGGACGGGTGAGGGTCAGGCTTCGGGGAAGGGTTAGGGTTAGGGTTCGGGCTAGGGTTAGGGTTAGGGGACGGGGACGGTTTAGGGTCCAGGTGAGGGTACGACAACGCTTTAGGGGGAGCGTACGTGTGAGGGCGCGGGTTAGTGTTAGCGTACGGGTTAGGATTAGGGGACGGGTGAGGGTCAGGCTTCGGGGAAGGGTTAGGGTTAGGGTTCGGGCTAGGGTTAGGGTTAGGGGACGGGGACGGTTTAGGGTCCAGGTGAGGGTACGACAACGCTTTAGGGGGAGCGTACGTGTGAGGGCGCGGGTTAGTGTTAGCGTACGGGTTAGGATTAGGGGACGGGTGAGGGTCAGGCTTCGGGGAAGGGTTAGGGTTAGGGTTCGGGCTAGGGTTAGGGTTAGGGGACGGGGACGGTTTAGGGTCCAGGTGAGGGTACGACAACGCTTTAGGGGGAGCGTACGTGTGAGGGCGCGGGTTAGTGTTAGCGTACGGGTTAGGATTAGGGGACGGGTGAGGGTCAGGCTTCGGGGAAGGGTTAGGGTTAGGGTTCGGGCTAGGGTTAGGGTTAGGGGACGGGGACGGTTTAGGGTCCAGGTGAGGGTACGACAACGCTTTAGGGGGAGCGTACGTGTGAGGGCGCGGGTTAGTGTTAGCGTACGGGTTAGGATTAGGGGACGGGTGAGGGTCAGGCTTCGGGGAAGGGTTAGGGTTAGGGTTCGGGCTAGGGTTAGGGTTAGGGGACGGGGACGGTTTAGGGTCCAGGTGAGGGTACGACAACGCTTTAGGGGGAGCGTACGTGTGAGGGCGCGGGTTAGTGTTAGCGTACGGGTTAGGATTAGGGGACGGGTGAGGGTCAGGCTTCGGGGAAGGGTTAGGGTTAGGGTTCGGGCTAGGGTTAGGGTTAGGGGACGGGGACGGTTTAGGGTCCAGGTGAGGGTACGACAACGCTTTAGGGGGAGCGTACGTGTGAGGGCGCGGGTTAGTGTTAGCGTACGGGTTAGGATTAGGGGACGGGTGAGGGTCAGGCTTCGGGGAAGGGTTAGGGTTAGGGTTCGGGCTAGGGTTAGGGTTAGGGGACGGGGACGGTTTAGGGTCCAGGTGAGGGTACGACAACGCTTTAGGGGGAGCGTACGTGTGAGGGCGCGGGTTAGTGTTAGCGTACGGGTTAGGATTAGGGGACGGGTGAGGGTCAGGCTTCGGGGAAGGGTTAGGGTTAGGGTTCGGGCTAGGGTTAGGGTTAGGGGACGGGGACGGTTTAGGGTCCAGGTGAGGGTACGACAACGCTTTAGGGGGAGCGTACGTGTGAGGGCGCGGGTTAGTGTTAGCGTACGGGTTAGGATTAGGGGACGGGTGAGGGTCAGGCTTCGGGGAAGGGTTAGGGTTAGGGTTCGGGCTAGGGTTAGGGTTAGGGGACGGGGACGGTTTAGGGTCCAGGTGAGGGTACGACAACGCTTTAGGGGGAGCGTACGTGTGAGGGCGCGGGTTAGTGTTAGCGTACGGGTTAGGATTAGGGGACGGGTGAGGGTCAGGCTTCGGGGAAGGGTTAGGGTTAGGGTTCGGGCTAGGGTTAGGGTTAGGGGACGGGGACGGTTTAGGGTCCAGGTGAGGGTACGACAACGCTTTAGGGGGAGCGTACGTGTGAGGGCGCGGGTTAGTGTTAGCGTACGGGTTAGGATTAGGGGACGGGTGAGGGTCAGGCTTCGGGGAAGGGTTAGGGTTAGGGTTCGGGCTAGGGTTAGGGTTAGGGGACGGGGACGGTTTAGGGTCCAGGTGAGGGTACGACAACGCTTTAGGGGGAGCGTACGTGTGAGGGCGCGGGTTAGTGTTAGCGTACGGGTTAGGATTAGGGGACGGGTGAGGGTCAGGCTTCGGGGAAGGGTTAGGGTTAGGGTTCGGGCTAGGGTTAGGGTTAGGGGACGGGGACGGTTTAGGGTCCAGGTGAGGGTACGACAACGCTTTAGGGGGAGCGTACGTGTGAGGGCGCGGGTTAGTGTTAGCGTACGGGTTAGGATTAGGGGACGGGTGAGGGTCAGGCTTCGGGGAAGGGTTAGGGTTAGGGTTCGGGCTAGGGTTAGGGTTAGGGGACGGGGACGGTTTAGGGTCCAGGTGAGGGTACGACAACGCTTTAGGGGGAGCGTACGTGTGAGGGCGCGGGTTAGTGTTAGCGTACGGGTTAGGATTAGGGGACGGGTGAGGGTCAGGCTTCGGGGAAGGGTTAGGGTT
Organism: Tursiops truncatus; assembly: GCF_011762595.2. Taxonomy (NCBI): domain Eukaryota; kingdom Metazoa; phylum Chordata; class Mammalia; order Artiodactyla; family Delphinidae; genus Tursiops; species Tursiops truncatus. Next base: position 96,269 of record NW_022983451.1, on the reverse strand, counting down.
AGGGTTCGGGCTAGGGTTAGGGTTAGGGGACGGGGACGGTTTAGGGTCCAGGTGAGGGTACGACAACGCTTTAGGGGGAGCGTACGTGTGAGGGCGCGGGTTAGTGTTAGCGTACGGGTTAGGATTAGGGGACGGGTGAGGGTCAGGCTTCGGGGAAGGGTTAGGGTTAGGGTTCGGGCTAGGGTTAGGGTTAGGGGACGGGGACGGTTTAGGGTCCAGGTGAGGGTACGACAACGCTTTAGGGGGAGCGTACGTGTGAGGGCGCGGGTTAGTGTTAGCGTACGGGTTAGGATTAGGGGACGGGTGAGGGTCAGGCTTCGGGGAAGGGTTAGGGTTAGGGTTCGGGCTAGGGTTAGGGTTAGGGGACGGGGACGGTTTAGGGTCCAGGTGAGGGTACGACAACGCTTTAGGGGGAGCGTACGTGTGAGGGCGCGGGTTAGTGTTAGCGTACGGGTTAGGATTAGGGGACGGGTGAGGGTCAGGCTTCGGGGAAGGGTTAGGGTTAGGGTTCGGGCTAGGGTTAGGGTTAGGGGACGGGGACGGTTTAGGGTCCAGGTGAGGGTACGACAACGCTTTAGGGGGAGCGTACGTGTGAGGGCGCGGGTTAGTGTTAGCGTACGGGTTAGGATTAGGGGACGGGTGAGGGTCAGGCTTCGGGGAAGGGTTAGGGTTAGGGTTCGGGCTAGGGTTAGGGTTAGGGGACGGGGACGGTTTAGGGTCCAGGTGAGGGTACGACAACGCTTTAGGGGGAGCGTACGTGTGAGGGCGCGGGTTAGTTTTAGCGTACGGGTTAGGATTAGGGGACGGGTGAGGGTCAGGCTTCGGGGAAGGGTTAGGGTTATGGTTCGGGCTAGGGTTAGGGTTAGGGGACGGGGACGGTTTAGGGTCCAGGTGAGGGTACGACAACGCTTTAGGGGGAGCGTACGTGTGAGGGCGCGGGTTAGTGTTAGCGTACGGGTTAGGATTAGGGGACGGGTGAGGGTCAGGCTTCGGGGAAGGGTTAGGGTTAGGGTTCGGGCTAGGGTTAGGGTTAGGGGACGGGGACGGTTTAGGGTCCAGGTGAGGGTACGACAACGCTTTAGGGGGAGCGTACGTGTGAGGGCGCGGGTTAGTGTTAGCGTACGGGTTAGGATTAGGGGACGGGTGAGGGTCAGGCTTCGGGGAAGGGTTAGGGTTAGGGTTCGGGCTAGGGTTAGGGTTAGGGGACGGGGACGGTTTAGGGTCCAGGTGAGGGTACGACAACGCTTTAGGGGGAGCGTACGTGTGAGGGCGCGGGTTAGTGTTAGCGTACGGGTTAGGATTAGGGGACGGGTGAGGGTCAGGCTTCGGGGAAGGGTTAGGGTTAGGGTTCGGGCTAGGGTTAGGGTTAGGGGACGGGGACGGTTTAGGGTCCAGGTGAGGGTACGACAACGCTTTAGGGGGAGCGTACGTGTGAGGGCGCGGGTTAGTGTTAGCGTACGGGTTAGGATTAGGGGACGGGTGAGGGTCAGGCTTCGGGGAAGGGTTAGGGTTAGGGTTCGGGCTAGGGTTAGGGTTAGGGGACGGGGACGGTTTAGGGTCCAGGTGAGGGTACGACAACGCTTTAGGGGGAGCGTACGTGTGAGGGCGCGGGTTAGTGTTAGCGTACGGGTTAGGATTAGGGGACGGGTGAGGGTCAGGCTTCGGGGAAGGGTTAGGGTTAGGGTTCGGGCTAGGGTTAGGGTTAGGGGACGGGGACGGTTTAGGGTCCAGGTGAGGGTACGACAACGCTTTAGGGGGAGCGTACGTGTGAGGGCGCGGGTTAGTGTTAGCGTACGGGTTAGGATTAGGGGACGGGTGAGGGTCAGGCTTCGGGGAAGGGTTAGGGTTAGGGTTCGGGCTAGGGTTAGGGTTAGGGGACGGGGACGGTTTAGGGTCCAGGTGAGGGTACGACAACGCTTTAGGGGGAGCGTACGTGTGAGGGCGCGGGTTAGTGTTAGCGTACGGGTTAGGATTAGGGGACGGGTGAGGGTCAGGCTTCGGGGAAGGGTTAGGGTTAGGGTTCGGGCTAGGGTTAGGGTTAGGGGACGGGGACGGTTTAGGGTCCAGGTGAGGGTACGACAACGCTTTAGGGGGAGCGTACGTGTGAGGGCGCGGGTTAGTGTTAGCGTACGGGTTAGGATTAGGGGACGGGTGAGGGTCAGGCTTCGGGGAAGGGTTAGGGTTAGGGTTCGGGCTAGGGTTAGGGTTAGGGGACGGGGACGGTTTAGGGTCCAGGTGAGGGTACGACAACGCTTTAGGGGGAGCGTACGTGTGAGGGCGCGGGTTAGTGTTAGCGTACGGGTTAGGATTAGGGGACGGGTGAGGGTCAGGCTTCGGGGAAGGGTTAGGGTTAGGGTTCGGGCTAGGGTTAGGGTTAGGGGACGGGGACGGTTTAGGGTCCAGGTGAGGGTACGACAACGCTTTAGGGGGAGCGTACGTGTGAGGGCGCGGGTTAGTGTTAGCGTACGGGTTAGGATTAGGGGACGGGTGAGGGTCAGGCTTCGGGGAAGGGTTAGGGTTAGGGTTCGGGCTAGGGTTAGGGTTAGGGGACGGGGACGGTTTAGGGTCCAGGTGAGGGTACGACAACGCTTTAGGGGGAGCGTACGTGTGAGGGCGCGGGTTAGTGTTAGCGTACGGGTTAGGATTAGGGGACGGGTGAGGGTCAGGCTTCGGGGAAGGGTTAGGGTTAGGGTTCGGGCTAGGGTTAGGGTTAGGGGACGGGGACGGTTTAGGGTCCAGGTGAGGGTACGACAACGCTTTAGGGGGAGCGTACGTGTGAGGGCGCGGGTTAGTGTTAGCGTACGGGTTAGGATTAGGGGACGGGTGAGGGTCAGGCTTCGGGGAAGGGTTAGGGTTAGGGTTCGGGCTAGGGTTAGGGTTAGGGGACGGGGACGGTTTAGGGTCCAGGTGAGGGTACGACAACGCTTTAGGGGGAGCGTACGTGTGAGGGCGCGGGTTAGTGTTAGCGTACGGGTTAGGATTATGGGACGGGTGAGGGTCAGGCTTCGGGGAAGGGTTAGGGTTAGGGTTCGGGCTAGGGTTAGGGTTAGGGGACGGGGACGGTTTAGGGTCCAGGTGAGGGTACGACAACGCTTTAGGGGGAGCGTACGTGTGAGGGCGCGGGTTAGTGTTAGCGTACGGGTTAGGATTAGGGGACGGGTGAGGGTCAGGCTTCGGGGAAGGGTTAGGGTTAGGGTTCGGGCTAGGGTTAGGGTTAGGGGACGGGGACGGTTTAGGGTCCAGGTGAGGGTACGACAACGCTTTAGGGGGAGCGTACGTGTGAGGGCGCGGGTTAGTGTTAGCGTACGGGTTAGGATTAGGGGACGGGTGAGGGTCAGGCTTCGGGGAAGGGTTAGGGTTAGGGTTCGGGCTAGGGTTAGGGTTAGGGGACGGGGACGGTTTAGGGTCCAGGTGAGGGTACGACAACGCTTTAGGGGGAGCGTACGTGTGAGGGCGCGGGTTAGTGTTAGCGTACGGGTTAGGATTAGGGGACGGGTGAGGGTCAGGCTTCGGGGAAGGGTTAGGGTTAGGGTTCGGGCTAGGGTTAGGGTTAGGGGACGGGGACGGTTTAGGGTCCAGGTGAGGGTACGACAACGCTTTAGGGGGAGCGTACGTGTGAGGGCGCGGGTTAGTGTTAGCGTACGGGTTAGGATTAGGGGACGGGTGAGGGTCAGGCTTCGGGGAAGGGTTAGGGTTAGGGTTCGGGCTAGGGTTAGGGTTAGGGGACGGGGACGGTTTAGGGTCCAGGTGAGGGTACGACAACGCTTTAGGGGGAGCGTACGTGTGAGGGCGCGGGTTAGTGTTAGCGTACGGGTTAGGATTAGGGGACGGGTGAGGGTCAGGCTTCGGGGAAGGGTTAGGGTTAGGGTTCGGGCTAGGGTTAGGGTTAGGGGACGGGGACGGTTTAGGGTCCAGGTGAGGGTACGACAACGCTTTAGGGGGAGCGTACGTGTGAGGGCGCGGGTTAGTGTTAGCGTACGGGTTAGGATTAGGGGACGGGTGAGGGTCAGGCTTCGGGGAAGGGTTAGGGTTAGGGTTCGGGCTAGGGTTAGGGTTAGGGGACGGGGACGGTTTAGGGTCCAGGTGAGGGTACGACAACGCTTTAGGGGGAGCGTACGTGTGAGGGCGCGGGTTAGTGTTAGCGTACGGGTTAGGATTAGGGGACGGGTGAGGGTCAGGCTTCGGGGAAGGGTTAGGGTTAGGGTTCGGGCTAGGGTTAGGGTTAGGGGACGGGGACGGTTTAGGGTCCAGGTGAGGGTACGACAACGCTTTAGGGGGAGCGTACGTGTGAGGGCGCGGGTTAGTGTTAGCGTACGGGTTAGGATTAGGGGACGGGTGAGGGTCAGGCTTCGGGGAAGGGTTAGGGTTAGGGTTCGGGCTAGGGTTAGGGTTAGGGGACGGGGACGGTTTAGGGTCCAGGTGAGGGTACGACAACGCTTTAGGGGGAGCGTACGTGTGAGGGCGCGGGTTAGTGTTAGCGTACGGGTTAGGATTAGGGGACGGGTGAGGGTCAGGCTTCGGGGAAGGGTTAGGGTTAGGGTTCGGGCTAGGGTTAGGGTTAGGGGACGGGGACGGTTTAGGGTCCAGGTGAGGGTACGACAACGCTTTAGGGGGAGCGTACGTGTGAGGGCGCGGGTTAGTGTTAGCGTACGGGTTAGGATTAGGGGACGGGTGAGGGTCAGGCTTCGGGGAAGGGTTAGGGTTAGGGTTCGGGCTAGGGTTAGGGTTAGGGGACGGGGACGGTTTAGGGTCCAGGTGAGGGTACGACAACGCTTTAGGGGGAGCGTACGTGTGAGGGCGCGGGTTAGTGTTAGCGTACGGGTTAGGATTAGGGGACGGGTGAGGGTCAGGCTTCGGGGAAGGGTTAGGGTTAGGGTTCGGGCTAGGGTTAGGGTTAGGGGACGGGGACGGTTTAGGGTCCAGGTGAGGGTACGACAACGCTTTAGGGGGAGCGTACGTGTGAGGGCGCGGGTTAGTGTTAGCGTACGGGTTAGGATTAGGGGACGGGTGAGGGTCAGGCTTCGGGGAAGGGTTAGGGTTAGGGTTCGGGCTAGGGTTAGGGTTAGGGGACGGGGACGGTTTAGGGTCCAGGTGAGGGTACGACAACGCTTTAGGGGGAGCGTACGTGTGAGGGCGCGGGTTAGTGTTAGCGTACGGGTTAGGATTAGGGGACGGGTGAGGGTCAGGCTTCGGGGAAGGGTTAGGGTTAGGGTTCGGGCTAGGGTTAGGGTTAGGGGACGGGGACGGTTTAGGGTCCAGGTGAGGGTACGACAACGCTTTAGGGGGAGCGTACGTGTGAGGGCGCGGGTTAGTGTTAGCGTACGGGTTAGGATTAGGGGACGGGTGAGGGTCAGGCTTCGGGGAAGGGTTAGGGTTAGGGTTCGGGCTAGGGTTAGGGTTAGGGGACGGGGACGGTTTAGGGTCCAGGTGAGGGTACGACAACGCTTTAGGGGGAGCGTACGTGTGAGGGCGCGGGTTAGTGTTAGCGTACGGGTTAGGATTAGGGGACGGGTGAGGGTCAGGCTTCGGGGAAGGGTTAGGGTTAGGGTTCGGGCTAGGGTTAGGGTTAGGGGACGGGGACGGTTTAGGGTCCAGGTGAGGGTACGACAACGCTTTAGGGGGAGCGTACGTGTGAGGGCGCGGGTTAGTGTTAGCGTACGGGTTAGGATTAGGGGACGGGTGAGGGTCAGGCTTCGGGGAAGGGTTAGGGTTAGGGTTCGGGCTAGGGTTAGGGTTAGGGGACGGGGACGGTTTAGGGTCCAGGTGAGGGTACGACAACGCTTTAGGGGGAGCGTACGTGTGAGGGCGCGGGTTAGTGTTAGCGTACGGGTTAGGATTAGGGGACGGGTGAGGGTCAGGCTTCGGGGAAGGGTTAGGGTTAGGGTTCGGGCTAGGGTTAGGGTTAGGGGACGGGGACGGTTTAGGGTCCAGGTGAGGGTACGACAACGCTTTAGGGGGAGCGTACGTGTGAGGGTGCGGGTTAGTGTTAGCGTACGGGTTAGGATTAGGGGACGGGTGAGGGTCAGGCTTCGGGGAAGGGTTAGGGTTAGGGTTCGGGCTAGGGTTAGGGTTAGGGGACGGGGACGGTTTAGGGTCCAGGTGAGGGTACGACAACGCTTTAGGGGGAGCGTACGTGTGAGGGCGCGGGTTAGTGTTAGCGTACGGGTTAGGATTAGGGGACGGGTGAGGGTCAGGCTTCGGGGAAGGGTTAGGGTTAGGGTTCGGGCTAGGGTTAGGGTTAGGGGACGGGGACGGTTTAGGGTCCAGGTGAGGGTACGACAACGCTTTAGGGGGAGCGTACGTGTGAGGGCGCGGGTTAGTGTTAGCGTACGGGTTAGGATTAGGGGACGGGTGAGGGTCAGGCTTCGGGGAAGGGTTAGGGTTAGGGTTCGGGCTAGGGTTAGGGTTAGGGGACGGGGACGGTTTAGGGTCCAGGTGAGGGTACGACAACGCTTTAGGGGGAGCGTACGTGTGAGGGCGCGGGTTAGTGTTAGCGTACGGGTTAGGATTAGGGGACGGGTGAGGGTCAGGCTTCGGGGAAGGGTTAGGGTTAGGGTTCGGGCTAGGGTTAGGGTTAGGGGACGGGGACGGTTTAGGGTCCAGGTGAGGGTACGACAACGCTTTAGGGGGAGCGTACGTGTGAGGGCGCGGGTTAGTGTTAGCGTACGGGTTAGGATTAGGGGACGGGTGAGGGTCAGGCTTCGGGGAAGGGTTAGGGTTAGGGTTCGGGCTAGGGTTAGGGTTAGGGGACGGGGACGGTTTAGGGTCCAGGTGAGGGTACGACAACGCTTTAGGGGGAGCGTACGTGTGAGGGCGCGGGTTAGTGTTAGCGTACGGGTTAGGATTAGGGGACGGGTGAGGGTCAGGCTTCGGGGAAGGGTTAGGGTTAGGGTTCGGGCTAGGGTTAGGGTTAGGGGACGGGGACGGTTTAGGGTCCAGGTGAGGGTACGACAACGCTTTAGGGGGAGCGTACGTGTGAGGGCGCGGGTTAGTGTTAGCGTACGGGTTAGGATTAGGGGACGGGTGAGGGTCAGGCTTCGGGGAAGGGTTAGGGTTAGGGTTCGGGCTAGGGTTAGGGTTAGGGGACGGGGACGGTTTAGGGTCCAGGTGAGGGTACGACAACGCTTTAGGGGGAGCGTACGTGTGAGGGCGCGGGTTAGTGTTAGCGTACGGGTTAGGATTAGGGGACGGGTGAGGGTCAGGCTTCGGGGAAGGGTTAGGGTTAGGGTTCGGGCTAGGGTTAGGGTTAGGGGACGGGGACGGTTTAGGGTCCAGGTGAGGGTACGACAACGCTTTAGGGGGAGCGTACGTGTGAGGGCGCGGGTTAGTGTTAGCGTACGGGTTAGGATTAGGGGACGGGTGAGGGTCAGGCTTCGGGGAAGGGTTAGGGTTAGGGTTCGGGCTAGGGTTAGGGTTAGGGGACGGGGACGGTTTAGGGTCCAGGTGAGGGTACGACAACGCTTTAGGGGGAGCGTACGTGTGAGGGCGCGGGTTAGTGTTAGCGTACGGGTTAGGATTAGGGGACGGGTGAGGGTCAGGCTTCGGGGAAGGGTTAGGGTTAGGGTTCGGGCTAGGGTTAGGGTTAGGGGACGGGGACGGTTTAGGGTCCAGGTGAGGGTACGACAACGCTTTAGGGGGAGCGTACGTGTGAGGGCGCGGGTTAGTGTTAGCGTACGGGTTAGGATTAGGGGACGGGTGAGGGTCAGGCTTCGGGGAAGGGTTAGGGTTAGGGTTCGGGCTAGGGTTAGGGTTAGGGGACGGGGACGGTTTAGGGTCCAGGTGAGGGTACGACAACGCTTTAGGGGGAGCGTACGTGTGAGGGCGCGGGTTAGTGTTAGCGTACGGGTTAGGATTAGGGGACGGGTGAGGGTCAGGCTTCGGGGAAGGGTTAGGGTTAGGGTTCGGGCTAGGGTTAGGGTTAGGGGACGGGGACGGTTTAGGGTCCAGGTGAGGGTACGACAACGCTTTAGGGGGAGCGTACGTGTGAGGGCGCGGGTTAGTGTTAGCGTACGGGTTAGGATTAGGGGACGGGTGAGGGTCAGGCTTCGGGGAAGGGTTAGGGTTAGGGTTCGGGCTAGGGTTAGGGTTAGGGGACGGGGACGGTTTAGGGTCCAGGTGAGGGTACGACAACGCTTTAGGGGGAGCGTACGTGTGAGGGCGCGGGTTAGTGTTAGCGTACGGGTTAGGATTAGGGGACGGGTGAGGGTCAGGCTTCGGGGAAGGGTTAGGGTTAGGGTTCGGGCTAGGGTTAGGGTTAGGGGACGGGGACGGTTTAGGGTCCAGGTGAGGGTACGACAACGCTTTAGGGGGAGCGTACGTGTGAGGGCGCGGGTTAGTGTTAGCGTACGGGTTAGGATTAGGGGACGGGTGAGGGTCAGGCTTCGGGGAAGGGTTAGGGTTAGGGTTCGGGCTAGGGTTAGGGTTAGGGGACGGGGACGGTTTAGGGTCCAGGTGAGGGTACGACAACGCTTTAGGGGGAGCGTACGTGTGAGGGCGCGGGTTAGTGTTAGCGTACGGGTTAGGATTAGGGGACGGGTGAGGGTCAGGCTTCGGGGAAGGGTTAGGGTTAGGGTTCGGGCTAGGGTTAGGGTTAGGGGACGGGGAGGGTTTAGGGTCCAGGTGAGGGTACGACAACGCTTTAGGGGGAGCGTACGTGTGAGGGCGCGGGTTAGTGTTAGCGTACGGGTTAGGATTAGGGGACGGGTGAGGGTCAGGCTTCGGGGAAGGGTTAGGGTTAGGGTTCGGGCTAGGGTTAGGGTTAGGGGACGGGGACGGTTTAGGGTCCAGGTGAGGGTACGACAACGCTTTAGGGGGAGCGTACGTGTGAGGGCGCGGGTTAGTGTTAGCGTACGGGTTAGGATTAGGGGACGGGTGAGGGTCAGGCTTCGGGGAAGGGTTAGGGTTAGGGTTCGGGCTAGGGTTAGGGTTAGGGGACGGGGACGGTTTAGGGTCCAGGTGAGGGTACGACAACGCTTTAGGGGGAGCGTACGTGTGAGGGCGCGGGTTAGTGTTAGCGTACGGGTTAGGATTAGGGGACGGGTGAGGGTCAGGCTTCGGGGAAGGGTTAGGGTTAGGGTTCGGGCTAGGGTTAGGGTTAGGGGACGGGGAGGGTTTAGGGTCCAGGTGAGGGTACGACAACGCTTTAGGGGGAGCGTACGTGTGAGGGCGCGGGTTAGTGTTAGCGTACGGGTTAGGATTAGGGGACGGGTGAGGGTCAGGCTTCGGGGAAGGGTTAGGGTTAGGGTTCGGGCTAGGGTTAGGGTTAGGGGACGGGGACGGTTTAGGGTCCAGGTGAGGGTACGACAACGCTTTAGGGGGAGCGTACGTGTGAGGGCGCGGGTTAGTGTTAGCGTACGGGTTAGGATTAGGGGACGGGTGAGGGTCAGGCTTCGGGGAAGGGTTAGGGTTAGGGTTCGGGCTAGGGTTAGGGTTAGGGGACGGGGACGGTTTAGGGTCCAGGTGAGGGTACGACAACGCTTTAGGGGGAGCGTACGTGTGAGGGCGCGGGTTAGTGTTAGCGTACGGGTTAGGATTAGGGGACGGGTGAGGGTCAGGCTTCGGGGAAGGGTTAGGGTTAGGGTTCGGGCTAGGGTTAGGGTTAGGGGACGGGGACGGTTTAGGGTCCAGGTGAGGGTACGACAACGCTTTAGGGGGAGCGTACGTGTGAGGGCGCGGGTTAGTGTTAGCGTACGGGTTAGGATTAGGGGACGGGTGAGGGTCAGGCTTCGGGGAAGGGTTAGGGTTAGGGTTCGGGCTAGGGTTAGGGTTAGGGGACGGGGACGGTTTAGGGTCCAGGTGAGGGTACGACAACGCTTTAGGGGGAGCGTACGTGTGAGGGCGCGGGTTAGTGTTAGCGTACGGGTTAGGATTAGGGGACGGGTGAGGGTCAGGCTTCGGGGAAGGGTTAGGGTTAGGGTTCGGGCTAGGGTTAGGGTTAGGGGACGGGGACGGTTTAGGGTCCAGGTGAGGGTACGACAACGCTTTAGGGGGAGCGTACGTGTGAGGGCGTGGGTTAGTGTTAGCGTACGGGTTAGGATTAGGGGACGGGTGAGGGTCAGGCTTCGGGGAAGGGTTAGGGTTAGGGTTCGGGCTAGGGTTAGGGTTAGGGGACGGGGACGGTTTAGGGTCCAGGTGAGGGTACGACAACGCTTTAGGGGGAGCGTACGTGTGAGGGCGCGGGTTAGTGTTAGCGTACGGGTTAGGATTAGGGGACGGGTGAGGGTCAGGCTTCGGGGAAGGGTTAGGGTTAGGGTTCGGGCTAGGGTTAGGGTTAGGGGACGGGGACGGTTTAGGGTCCAGGTGAGGGTACGACAACGCTTTAGGGGGAGCGTACGTGTGAGGGCGCGGGTTAGTGTTAGCGTACGGGTTAGGATTAGGGGACGGGTGAGGGTCAGGCTTCGGGGAAGGGTTAGGGTTAGGGTTCGGGCTAGGGTTAGGGTTAGGGGACGGGGACGGTTTAGGGTCCAGGTGAGGGTACGACAACGCTTTAGGGGGAGCGTACGTGTGAGGGCGCGGGTTAGTGTTAGCGTACGGGTTAGGATTAGGGGACGGGTGAGGGTCAGGCTTCGGGGAAGGGTTAGGGTTAGGGTTCGGGCTAGGGTTAGGGTTAGGGGACGGGGACGGTTTAGGGTCCAGGTGAGGGTACGACAACGCTTTAGGGGGAGCGTACGTGTGAGGGCGCGGGTTAGTGTTAGCGTACGGGTTAGGATTAGGGGACGGGTGAGGGTCAGGCTTCGGGGAAGGGTTAGGGTTAGGGTTCGGGCTAGGGTTAGGGTTAGGGGACGGGGACGGTTTAGGGTCCAGGTGAGGGTACGACAACGCTTTAGGGGGAGCGTACGTGTGAGGGCGCGGGTTAGTGTTAGCGTACGGGTTAGGATTAGGGGACGGGTGAGGGTCAGGCTTCGGGGAAGGGTTAGGGTTAGGGTTCGGGCTAGGGTTAGGGTTAGGGGACGGGGACGGTTTAGGGTCCAGGTGAGGGTACGACAACGCTTTAGGGGGAGCGTACGTGTGAGGGCGCGGGTTAGTGTTAGCGTACGGGTTAGGATTAGGGGACGGGTGAGGGTCAGGCTTCGGGGAAGGGTTAGGGTTAGGGTTCGGGCTAGGGTTAGGGTTAGGGGACGGGGACGGTTTAGGGTCCAGGTGAGGGTACGACAACGCTTTAGGGGGAGCGTACGTGTGAGGGCGCGGGTTAGTGTTAGCGTACGGGTTAGGATTAGGGGACGGGTGAGGGTCAGGCTTCGGGGAAGGGTTAGGGTTAGGGTTCGGGCTAGGGTTAGGGTTAGGGGACGGGGACGGTTTAGGGTCCAGGTGAGGGTACGACAACGCTTTAGGGGGAGCGTACGTGTGAGGGCGCGGGTTAGTGTTAGCGTACGGGTTAGGATTAGGGGACGGGTGAGGGTCAGGCTTCGGGGAAGGGTTAGGGTTAGGGTTCGGGCTAGGGTTAGGGTTAGGGGACGGGGACGGTTTAGGGTCCAGGTGAGGGTATGACAACGCTTTAGGGGGAGCGTACGTGTGAGGGCGCGGGTTAGTGTTAGCGTACGGGTTAGGATTAGGGGACGGGTGAGGGTCAGGCTTCGGGGAAGGGTTAGGGTTAGGGTTCGGGCTAGGGTTAGGGTTAGGGGACGGGGACGGTTTAGGGTCCAGGTGAGGGTACGACAACGCTTTAGGGGGAGCGTACGTGTGAGGGCGCGGGTTAGTGTTAGCGTACGGGTTAGGATTAGGGGACGGGTGAGGGTCAGGCTTCGGGGAAGGGTTAGGGTTAGGGTTCGGGCTAGGGTTAGGGTTAGGGGACGGGGACGGTTTAGGGTCCAGGTGAGGGTACGACAACGCTTTAGGGGGAGCGTACGTGTGAGGGCGCGGGTTAGTGTTAGCGTACGGGTTAGGATTAGGGGACGGGTGAGGGTCAGGCTTCGGGGAAGGGTTAGGGTTAGGGTTCGGGCTAGGGTTAGGGTTAGGGGACGGGGACGGTTTAGGGTCCAGGTGAGGGTACGACAACGCTTTAGGGGGAGCGTACGTGTGAGGGCGCGGGTTAGTGTTAGCGTACGGGTTAGGATTAGGGGACGGGTGAGGGTCAGGCTTCGGGGAAGGGTTAGGGTTAGGGTTCGGGCTAGGGTTAGGGTTAGGGGACGGGGACGGTTTAGGGTCCAGGGGAGGGTACGACAACGCTTTAGGGGGAGCGTACGTGTGAGGGCGCGGGTTAGTGTTAGCGTACGGGTTAGGATTAGGGGACGGGTGAGGGTCAGGCTTCGGGGAAGGGTTAGGGTTAGGGTTCGGGCTAGGGTTAGGGTTAGGGGACGGGGACGGTTTAGGGTCCAGGTGAGGGTACGACAACGCTTTAGGGGGAGCGTACGTGTGAGGGCGCGGGTTAGTGTTAGCGTACGGGTTAGGATTAGGGGACGGGTGAGGGTCAGGCTTCGGGGAAGGGTTAGGGTTAGGGTTCGGGCTAGGGTTAGGGTTAGGGGACGGGGACGGTTTAGGGTCCAGGTGAGGGTACGACAACGCTTTAGGGGGAGCGTACGTGTGAGGGCGCGGGTTAGTGTTAGCGTACGGGTTAGGATTAGGGGACGGGTGAGGGTCAGGCTTCGGGGAAGGGTTAGGGTTAGGGTTCGGGCTAGGGTTAGGGTTAGGGGACGGGGACGGTTTAGGGTCCAGGTGAGGGTACGACAACGCTTTAGGGGGAGCGTACGTGTGAGGGCGCGGGTTAGTGTTAGCGTACGGGTTAGGATTAGGGGACGGGTGAGGGTCAGGCTTCGGGGAAGGGTTAGGGTTAGGGTTCGGGCTAGGGTTAGGGTTAGGGGACGGGGACGGTTTAGGGTCCAGGTGAGGGTACGACAACGCTTTAGGGGGAGCGTACGTGTGAGGGCGCGGGTTAGTGTTAGCGTACGGGTTAGGATTAGGGGACGGGTGAGGGTCAGGCTTCGGGGAAGGTTTAGGGTTAGGGTTCGGGCTAGGGTTAGGGTTAGGGGACGGGGACGGTTTAGGGTCCAGGTGAGGGTACGACAACGCTTTAGGGGGAGCGTACGTGTGAGGGCGCGGGTTAGTGTTAGCGTACGGGTTAGGATTAGGGGACGGGTGAGGGTCAGGCTTCGGGGAAGGGTTAGGGTTAGGGTTCGGGCTAGGGTTAGGGTTAGGGGACGGGGACGGTTTAGGGTCCAGGTGAGGGTACGACAACGCTTTAGGGGGAGCGTACGTGTGAGGGCGCGGGTTAGTGTTAGCGTACGGGTTAGGATTAGGGGACGGGTGAGGGTCAGGCTTCGGGGAAGGGTTAGGGTTAGGGTTCGGGCTAGGGTTAGGGTTAGGGGACGGGGACGGTTTAGGGTCCAGGTGAGGGTACGACAACGCTTTAGGGGGAGCGTACGTGTGAGGGCGCGGGTTAGTGTTAGCGTACGGGTTAGGATTAGGGGACGGGTGAGGGTCAGGCTTCGGGGAAGGGTTAGGGTTAGGGTTCGGGCTAGGGTTAGGGTTAGGGGACGGGGACGGTTTAGGGTCCAGGTGAGGGTTCGACAACGCTTTAGGGGGAGCGTACGTGTGAGGGCGCGGGTTAGTGTTAGCGTACGGGTTAGGATTAGGGGACGGGTGAGGGTCAGGCTTCGGGGAAGGGTTAGGGTTAGGGTTCGGGCTAGGGTTAGGGTTAGGGGACGGGGACGGTTTAGGGTCCAGGTGAGGGTACGACAACGCTTTAGGGGGAGCGTACGTGTGAGGGCGCGGGTTAGTGTTAGCGTACGGGTTAGGATTAGGGGACGGGTGAGGGTCAGGCTTCGGGGAAGGGTTAGGGTTAGGGTTCGGGCTAGGGTTAGGGTTAGGGGACGGGGACGGTTTAGGGTCCAGGTGAGGGTACGACAACGCTTTAGGGGGAGCGTACGTGTGAGGGCGCGGGTTAGTGTTAGCGTACGGGTTAGGATTAGGGGACGGGTGAGGGTCAGGCTTCGGGGAAGGGTTAGGGTTAGGGTTCGGGCTAGGGTTAGGGTTAGGGGACGGGGACGGTTTAGGGTCCAGGTGAGGGTACGACAACGCTTTAGGGGGAGCGTACGTGTGAGGGCGCGGGTTAGTGTTAGCGTACGGGTTAGGATTAGGGGACGGGTGAGGGTCAGGCTTCGGGGAAGGGTTAGGGTTAGGGTTCGGGCTAGGGTTAGGGTTAGGGGACGGGGACGGTTTAGGGTCCAGGTGAGGGTACGACAAGGCTTTAGGGGGAGCGTAGGTGTGAGGGCGCGGTTTTGTGTTAGCGTACGGGTTAGGATTAGGTGACGGGTGCGGGTCAGGCTTCGGGGAAGGGTTAGGGTTAGGGTTCGGGCTAGGGTTAGGGTTAGGGGACGGGGACGGTTTAGGGTCCAGGTGAGGGTACGACAACGCTTTAGGGGGAGCGTACGTGTGAGGGCGCGGGTTAGTGTTAGCGTACGGGTTAGGATTAGGGGACGGGTGAGGGTCAGGCTTCGGGGAAGGGTTAGGGTTAGGGTTCGGGCTAGGGTTAGGGTTAGGGGACGGGGACGGTTTAGGGTCCAGGTGAGGGTACGACAACGCTTTAGGGGGAGCGTACGTGTGAGGGCGCGGGTTAGTGTTAGCGTACGGGTTAGGATTAGGGGACGGGTGAGGGTCAGGCTTCGGGGAAGGGTTAGGGTTAGGGTTCGGGCTAGGGTTAGGGTTAGGGGACGGGGACGGTTTAGGGTCCAGGTGAGGGTACGACAACGCTTTAGGGGGAGCGTACGTGTGAGGGCGCGGGTTAGTGTTAGCGTACGGGTTAGGATTAGGGGACGGGTGAGGGTCAGGCTTCGGGGAAGGGTTAGGGTTAGGGTTCGGGCTAGGGTTAGGGTTAGGGGACGGGGACGGTTTAGGGTCCAGGTGAGGGTACGACAACACTTTAGGGGGAGCGTACGTGTGAGGGCGCGGGTTAGTGTTAGCGTACGGGTTAGGATTAGGGGACGGGTGAGGGTCAGGCTTCGGGGAAGGGTTAGGGTTAGGGTTCGGGCTAGGGTTAGGGTTAGGGGACGGGGACGGTTTAGGGTCCAGGTGAGGGTACGACAACGCTTTAGGGGGAGCGTACGTGTGAGGGCGCGGGTTAGTGTTAGCGTACGGGTTAGGATTAGGGGACGGGTGAGGGTCAGGCTTCGGGGAAGGGTTAGGGTTAGGGTTCGGGCTAGGGTTAGGGTTAGGGGACGGGGACGGTTTAGGGTCCAGGTGAGGGTACGACAACGCTTTAGGGGGAGCGTACGTGTGAGGGCGCGGGTTAGTGTTAGCGTACGGGTTAGGATTAGGGGACGGGTGAGGGTCAGGCTTCGGGGAAGGGTTAGGGTTAGGGTTCGGGCTAGGGTTAGGGTTAGGGGACGGGGACGGTTTAGGGTCCAGGTGAGGGTACGACAACGCTTTAGGGGGAGCGTACGTGTGAGGGCGCGGGTTAGTGTTAGCGTACGGGTTAGGATTAGGGGACGGGTGAGGGTCAGGCTTCGGGGAAGGGTTAGGGTTAGGGTTCGGGCTAGGGTTAGGGTTAGGGGACGGGGACGGTTTAGGGTCCAGGTGAGGGTACGACAACGCTTTAGGGGGAGCGTACGTGTGAGGGCGCGGGTTAGTGTTAGCGTACGGGTTAGGATTAGGGGACGGGTGAGGGTCAGGCTTCGGGGAAGGGTTAGGGTTAGGGTTCGGGCTAGGGTTAGGGTTAGGGGACGGGGACGGTTTAGGGTCCAGGTGAGGGTACGACAACGCTTTAGGGGGAGCGTACGTGTGAGGGCGCGGGTTAGTGTTAGCGTACGGGTTAGGATTAGGGGACGGGTGAGGGTCAGGCTTCGGGGAAGGGTTAGGGTTAGGGTTCGGGCTAGGGTTAGGGTTAGGGGACGGGGACGGTTTAGGGTCCAGGTGAGGGTACGACAACGCTTTAGGGGGAGCGTACGTGTGAGGGCGCGGGTTAGTGTTAGCGTACGGGTTAGGATTAGGGGACGGGTGAGGGTCAGGCTTCGGGGAAGGGTTAGGGTTAGGGTTCGGGCTAGGGTTAGGGTTAGGGGACGGGGACGGTTTAGGGTCCAGGTGAGGGTACGACAACGCTTTAGGGGGAGCGTACGTGTGAGGGCGCGGGTTAGTGTTAGCGTACGGGTTAGGATTAGGGGACGGGTGAGGGTCAGGCTTCGGGGAAGGGTTAGGGTTAGGGTTCGGGCTAGGGTTAGGGTTAGGGGACGGGGACGGTTTAGGGTCCAGGTGAGGGTACGACAACGCTTTAGGGGGAGCGTACGTGTGAGGGCGCGGGTTAGTGTTAGCGTACGGGTTAGGATTAGGGGACGGGTGAGGGTCAGGCTTCGGGGAAGGGTTAGGGTTAGGGTTCGGGCTAGGGTTAGGGTTAGGGGACGGGGACGGTTTAGGGTCCAGGTGAGGGTACGACAACGCTTTAGGGGGAGCGTACGTGTGAGGGCGCGGGTTAGTGTTAGCGTACGGGTTAGGATTAGGGGACGGGTGAGGGTCAGGCTTCGGGGAAGGGTTAGGGTTAGGGTTCGGGCTAGGGTTAGGGTTAGGGGACGGGGACGGTTTAGGGTCCAGGTGAGGGTACGACAACGCTTTAGGGGGAGCGTACGTGTGAGGGCGCGGGTTAGTGTTAGCGTACGGGTTAGGATTAGGGGACGGGTGAGGGTCAGGCTTCGGGGAAGGGTTAGGGTTAGGGTAGGGTTAGGGGGGGGGACGGAGGGTCAGGCTTCGGGGAAGGGTTAGGGTTAGGGTTCGGGCTAGGGTTAGGGTTAGGGGACGGGGACGGTTTAGGGTCCAGGTGAGGGTACGACAACGCTTTAGGGGGAGCGTACGTGTGAGGGCGCGGGTTAGTGTTAGCGTACGGGTTAGGATTAGGGGACGGGTGAGGGTCAGGCTTCGGGGAAGGGTTAGGGTTAGGGTTCGGGCTAGGGTTAGGGTTAGGGGACGGGGACGGTTTAGGGTCCAGGTGAGGGTACGACAACGCTTTAGGGGGAGCGTACGTGTGAGGGCGCGGGTTAGTGTTAGCGTACGGGTTAGGATTAGGGGACGGGTGAGGGTCAGGCTTCGGGGAAGGGTTAGGGTTAGGGTTCGGGCTAGGGTTAGGGTTAGGGGACGGGGACGGTTTAGGGTCCAGGTGAGGGTACGACAACGCTTTAGGGGGAGCGTACGTGTGAGGGCGCGGGTTAGTGTTAGCGTACGGGTTAGGATTAGGGGACGGGTGAGGGTCAGGCTTCGGGGAAGGGTTAGGGTTAGGGTTCGGGCTAGGGTTAGGGTTAGGGGACGGGGACGGTTTAGGGTCCAGGTGAGGGTACGACAACGCTTTAGGGGGAGCGTACGTGTGAGGGCGCGGGTTAGTGTTAGCGTACGGGTTAGGATTAGGGGACGGGTGAGGGTCAGGCTTCGGGGAAGGGTTAGGGTTAGGGTTCGGGCTAGGGTTAGGGTTAGGGGACGGGGACGGTTTAGGGTCCAGGTGAGGGTACGACAACGCTTTAGGGGGAGCGTACGTGTGAGGGCGCGGGTTAGTGTTAGCGTACGGGTTAGGATTAGGGGACGGGTGAGGGTCAGGCTTCGGGGAAGGGTTAGGGTTAGGGTTCGGGCTAGGGTTAGGGTTAGGGGACGGGGACGGTTTAGGGTCCAGGTGAGGGTACGACAACGCTTTAGGGGGAGCGTACGTGTGAGGGCGCGGGTTAGTGTTAGCGTACGGGTTAGGATTAGGGGACGGGTGAGGGTCAGGCTTCGGGGAAGGGTTAGGGTTAGGGTTCGGGCTAGGGTTAGGGTTAGGGGACGGGGACGGTTTAGGGTCCAGGTGAGGGTACGACAACGCTTTAGGGGGAGCGTACGTGTGAGGGCGCGGGTTAGTGTTAGCGTACGGGTTAGGATTAGGGGACGGGTGAGGGTCAGGCTTCGGGGAAGGGTTAGGGTTAGGGTTCGGGCTAGGGTTAGGGTTAGGGGACGGGGACGGTTTAGGGTCCAGGTGAGGGTACGACAACGCTTTAGGGGGAGTGTACGTGTGAGGGCGCGGGTTAGTGTTAGCGTACGGGTTAGGATTAGGGGACGGGTGAGGGTCAGGCTTCGGGGAAGGGTTAGGGTTAGGGTTCGGGCTAGGGTTAGGGTTAGGGGACGGGGACGGTTTAGGGTCCAGGTGAGGGTACGACAACGCTTTAGGGGGAGCGTACGTGTGAGGGCGCGGGTTAGTGTTAGCGTACGGGTTAGGATTAGGGGACGGGTGAGGGTCAGGCTTCGGGGAAGGGTTAGGGTTAGGGTTCGGGCTAGGGTTAGGGTTAGGGGACGGGGACGGTTTAGGGTCCAGGTGAGGGTACGACAACGCTTTAGGGGGAGCGTACGTGTGAGGGCGCGGGTTAGTGTTAGCGTACGGGTTAGGATTAGGGGACGGGTGAGGGTCAGGCTTCGGGGAAGGGTTAGGGTTAGGGTTCGGGCTAGGGTTAGGGTTAGGGGACGGGGACGGTTTAGGGTCCAGGTGAGGGTACGACAACGCTTTAGGGGGAGCGTACGTGTGAGGGCGCGGGTTAGTGTTAGCGTACGGGTTAGGATTAGGGGACGGGTGAGGGTCAGGCTTCGGGGAAGGGTTAGGGTTAGGGTTCGGGCTAGGGTTAGGGTTAGGGGACGGGGACGGTTTAGGGTCCAGGTGAGGGTACGACAACGCTTTAGGGGGAGCGTACGTGTGAGGGCGCGGGTTAGTGTTAGCGTACGGGTTAGGATTAGGGGACGGGTGAGGGTCAGGCTTCGGGGAAGGGTTAGGGTTAGGGTTCGGGCTAGGGTTAGGGTTAGGGGACGGGGACGGTTTAGGGTCCAGGTGAGGGTACGACAACGCTTTAGGGGGAGCGTACGTGTGAGGGCGCGGGTTAGTGTTAGCGTACGGGTTAGGATTAGGGGACGGGTGAGGGTCAGGCTTCGGGGAAGGGTTAGGGTTAGGGTTCGGGCTAGGGTTAGGGTTAGGGGACGGGGACGGTTTAGGGTCCAGGTGAGGGTACGACAACGCTTTAGGGGGAGCGTACGTGTGAGGGCGCGGGTTAGTGTTAGCGTACGGGTTAGGATTAGGGGACGGGTGAGGGTCAGGCTTCGGGGAAGGGTTAGGGTTAGGGTTCGGGCTAGGGTTAGGGTTAGGGGACGGGGACGGTTTAGGGTCCAGGTGAGGGTACGACAACGCTTTAGGGGGAGCGTACGTGTGAGGGCGCGGGTTAGTGTTAGCGTACGGGTTAGGATTAGGGGACGGGTGAGGGTCAGGCTTCGGGGAAGGGTTAGGGTTAGGGTTCGGGCTAGGGTTAGGGTTAGGGGACGGGGACGGTTTAGGGTCCAGGTGAGGGTACGACAACGCTTTAGGGGGAGCGTACGTGTGAGGGCGCGGGTTAGTGTTAGCGTACGGGTTAGGATTAGGGGACGGGTGAGGGTCAGGCTTCGGGGAAGGGTTAGGGTTAGGGTTCGGGCTAGGGTTAGGGTTAGGGGACGGGGACGGTTTAGGGTCCAGGTGAGGGTACGACAACGCTTTAGGGGGAGCGTACGTGTGAGGGCGCGGGTTAGTGTTAGCGTACGGGTTAGGATTAGGGGACGGGTGAGGGTCAGGCTTCGGGGAAGGGTTAGGGTTAGGGTTCGGGCTAGGGTTAGGGTTAGGGGACGGGGACGGTTTAGGGTCCAGGTGAGGGTACGACAACGCTTTAGGGGGAGCGTACGTGTGAGGGCGCGGGTTAGTGTTAGCGTACGGGTTAGGATTAGGAGACGGGTGAGGGTCAGGCTTCGGGGAAGGGTTAGGGTTAGGGTTCGGGCTAGGGTTAGGGTTAGGGGACGGGGACGGTTTAGGGTCCAGGTGAGGGTACGACAACGCTTTAGGGGGAGCGTACGTGTGAGGGCGCGGGTTAGTGTTAGCGTACGGGTTAGGATTAGGGGACGGGTGAGGGTCAGGCTTCGGGGAAGGGTTAGGGTTAGGGTTCGGGCTAGGGTTAGGGTTAGGGGACGGGGACGGTTTAGGGTCCAGGTGAGGGTACGACAACGCTTTAGGGGGAGCGTACGTGTGAGGGCGCGGGTTAGTGTTAGCGTACGGGTTAGGATTAGGGGACGGGTGAGGGTCAGGCTTCGGGGAAGGGTTAGGGTTAGGGTTCGGGCTAGGGTTAGGGTTAGGGGAAGGGGACGGTTTAGGGTCCAGGTGAGGGTACGACAACGCTTTAGGGGGAGCGTACGTGTGAGGGCGCGGGTTAGTGTTAGCGTACGGGTTAGGATTAGGGGACGGGTGAGGGTCAGGCTTCGGGGAAGGGTTAGGGTTAGGGTTCGGGCTAGGGTTAGGGTTAGGGGACGGGGACGGTTTAGGGTCCAGGTGAGGGTACGACAACGCTTTAGGGGGAGCGTACGTGTGAGGGCGCGGGTTAGTGTTAGCGTACGGGTTAGGATTAGGGGACGGGTGAGGGTCAGGCTTCGGGGAAGGGTTAGGGTTAGGGTTCGGGCTAGGGTTAGGGTTAGGGGACGGGGACGGTTTAGGGTCCAGGTGAGGGTACGACAACGCTTTAGGGGGAGCGTACGTGTGAGGGCGCGGGTTAGTGTTAGCGTACGGGTTAGGATTAGGGGACGGGTGAGGGTCAGGCTTCGGGTAAGGGTTAGGGTTAGGGTTCGGGCTAGGGTTAGGGTTAGGGGTCGGGGACGGTTTAGGGTCCAGGTGAGGGTACGACAACGCTTTAGGGGGAGCGTACGTGTGAGGGCGCGGGTTAGTGTTAGCGTACGGGTTAGGATTAGGGGACGGGTGAGGGTCAGGCTTCGGGGAAGGGTTAGGGTTAGGGTTCGGGCTAGGGTTAGGGTTAGGGGACGGGGACGGTTTAGGGTCCAGGTGAGGGTACGACAACGCTTTAGGGGGAGCGTACGTGTGAGGGCGCGGGTTAGTGTTAGCGTACGGGTTAGGATTAGGGGACGGGTGAGGGTCAGGCTTCGGGGAAGGGTTAGGGTTAGGGTTCGGGCTAGGGTTAGGGTTAGGGGACGGGGACGGTTTAGGGTCCAGGTGAGGGTACGACAACGCTTTAGGGGGAGCGTACGTGTGAGGGCGCGGGTTAGTGTTAGCGTACGGGTTAGGATTAGGGGACGGGTGAGGGTCAGGCTTCGGGGAAGGGTTAGGGTTAGGGTTCGGGCTAGGGTTAGGGTTAGGGGACGGGGACGGTTTAGGGTCCAGGTGAGGGTACGACAACGCTTTAGGGGGAGCGTACGTGTGAGGGCGCGGGTTAGTGTTAGCGTACGGGTTAGGATTAGGGGACGGGTGAGGGTCAGGCTTCGGGGAAGGGTTAGGGTTAGGGTTCGGGCTAGGGTTAGGGTTAGGGGACGGGGACGGTTTAGGGTCCAGGTGAGGGTACGACAACGCTTTAGGGGGAGCGTACGTGTGAGGGCGCGGGTTAGTGTTAGCGTACGGGTTAGGATTAGGGGACGGGTGAGGGTCAGGCTTCGGGGAAGGGTTAGGGTTAGGGTTCGGGCTAGGGTTAGGGTTAGGGGACGGGGACGGTTTAGGGTCCAGGTGAGGGTACGACAACGCTTTAGGGGGAGCGTACGTGTGAGGGCGCGGGTTAGTGTTAGCGTACGGGTTAGGATTAGGGGACGGGTGAGGGTCAGGCTTCGGGGAAGGGTTAGGGTTAGGGTTCGGGCTAGGGTTAGGGTTAGGGGACGGGGACGGTTTAGGGTCCAGGTGAGGGTACGACAACGCTTTAGGGGGAGCGTACGTGTGAGGGCGCGGGTTAGTGTTAGCGTACGGGTTAGGATTAGGGGACGGGTGAGGGTCAGGCTTCGGGGAAGGGTTAGGGTTAGGGTTCGGGCTAGGGTTAGGGTTAGGGGACGGGGACGGTTTAGGGTCCAGGTGAGGGTACGACAACGCTTTAGGGGGAGCGTACGTGTGAGGGCGCGGGTTAGTGTTAGCGTACGGGTTAGGATTAGGGGACGGGTGAGGGTCAGGCTTCGGGGAAGGGTTAGGGTTAGGGTTCGGGCTAGGGTTAGGGTTAGGGGACGGGGACGGTTTAGGGTCCAGGTGAGGGTACGACAACGCTTTAGGGGGAGCGTACGTGTGAGGGCGCGGGTTAGTGTTAGCGTACGGGTTAGGATTAGGGGACGGGTGAGGGTCAGGCTTCGGGGAAGGGTTAGGGTTAGGGTTCGGGCTAGGGTTAGGGTTAGGGGACGGGGACGGTTTAGGGTCCAGGTGAGGGTACGACAACGCTTTAGGGGGAGCGTACGTGTGAGGGCGCGGGTTAGTGTTAGCGTACGGGTTAGGATTAGGGGACGGGTGAGGGTCAGGCTTCGGGGAAGGGTTAGGGTTAGGGTTCGGGCTAGGGTTAGGGTTAGGGGACGGGGACGGTTTAGGGTCCAGGTGAGGGTACGACAACGCTTTAGGGGGAGTGTACGTGTGAGGGCGCGGGTTAGTGTTAGCGTACGGGTTAGGATTAGGGGACGGGTGAGGGTCAGGCTTCGGGGAAGGGTTAGGGTTAGGGTTCGGGCTAGGGTTAGGGTTAGGGGACGGGGACGGTTTAGGGTCCAGGTGAGGGTACGACAACGCTTTAGGGGGAGCGTACGTGTGAGGGCGCGGGTTAGTGTTAGCGTACGGGTTAGGATTAGGGGACGGGTGAGGGTCAGGCTTCGGGGAAGGGTTAGGGTTAGGGTTCGGGCTAGGGTTAGGGTTAGGGGACGGGGACGGTTTAGGGTCCAGGTGAGGGTACGACAACGCTTTAGGGGGAGCGTACGTGTGAGGGCGCGGGTTAGTGTTAGCGTACGGGTTAGGATTAGGGGACGGGTGAGGGTCAGGCTTCGGGGAAGGGTTAGGGTTAGGGTTCGGGCTAGGGTTAGGGTTAGGGGACGGGGACGGTTTAGGGTCCAGGTGAGGGTACGACAACGCTTTAGGGGGAGCGTACGTGTGAGGGCGCGGGTTAGTGTTAGCGTACGGGTTAGGATTAGGGGACGGGTGAGGGTCAGGCTTCGGGGAAGGGTTAGGGTTAGGGTTCGGGCTAGGGTTAGGGTTAGGGGACGGGGACGGTTTAGGGTCCAGGTGAGGGTACGACAACGCTTTAGGGGGAGCGTACGTGTGAGGGCGCGGGTTAGTGTTAGCGTACGGGTTAGGATTAGGGGACGGGTGAGGGTCAGGCTTCGGGGAAGGGTTAGGGTTAGGGTTCGGGCTAGGGTTAGGGTTAGGGGACGGGGACGGTTTAGGGTCCAGGTGAGGGTACGACAACGCTTTAGGGGGAGCGTACGTGTGAGGGCGCGGGTTAGTGTTAGCGTACGGGTTAGGATTAGGGGACGGGTGAGGGTCAGGCTTCGGGGAAGGGTTAGGGTTAGGGTTCGGGCTAGGGTTAGGGTTAGGGGACGGGGACGGTTTAGGGTCCAGGTGAGGGTACGACAACGCTTTAGGGGGAGCGTACGTGTGAGGGCGCGGGTTAGTGTTAGCGTACGGGTTAGGATTAGGGGACGGGTGAGGGTCAGGCTTCGGGGAAGGGTTAGGGTTAGGGTTCGGGCTAGGGTTAGGGTTAGGGGACGGGGACGGTTTAGGGTCCAGGTGAGGGTACGACAACGCTTTAGGGGGAGCGTACGTGTGAGGGCGCGGGTTAGTGTTAGCGTACGGGTTAGGATTAGGGGACGGGTGAGGGTCAGGCTTCGGGGAAGGGTTAGGGTTAGGGTTCGGGCTAGGGTTAGGGTTAGGGGACGGGGACGGTTTAGGGTCCAGGTGAGGGTACGACAACGCTTTAGGGGGAGCGTACGTGTGAGGGCGCGGGTTAGTGTTAGCGTACGGGTTAGGATTAGGGGACGGGTGAGGGTCAGGCTTCGGGGAAGGGTTAGGGTTAGGGTTCGGGCTAGGGTTAGGGTTAGGGGACGGGGACGGTTTAGGGTCCAGGTGAGGGTACGACAACGCTTTAGGGGGAGCGTACGTGTGAGGGCGCGGGTTAGTGTTAGCGTACGGGTTAGGATTAGGGGACGGGTGAGGGTCAGGCTTCGGGGAAGGGTTAGGGTTAGGGTTCGGGCTAGGGTTAGGGTTAGGGGACGGGGACGGTTTAGGGTCCAGGTGAGGGTACGACAACGCTTTAGGGGGAGCGTACGTGTGAGGGCGCGGGTTAGTGTTAGCGTACGGGTTAGGATTAGGGGACGGGTGAGGGTCAGGCTTCGGGGAAGGGTTAGGGTTAGGGTTCGGGCTAGGGTTAGGGTTAGGGGACGGGGACGGTTTAGGGTCCAGGGGAGGGTACGACAACGCTTTAGGGGGAGCGTACGTGTGAGGGCGCGGGTTAGTGTTAGCGTACGGGTTAGGATTAGGGGACGGGTGAGGGTCAGGCTTCGGGGAAGGGTTAGGGTTAGGGTTCGGGCTAGGGTTAGGGTTAGGGGACGGGGACGGTTTAGGGTCCAGGTGAGGGTACGACAACGCTTTAGGGGGAGCGTACGTGTGAGGGCGCGGGTTAGTGTTAGCGTACGGGTTAGGATTAGGGGACGGGTGAGGGTCAGGCTTCGGGGAAGGGTTAGGGTTAGGGTTCGGGCTAGGGTTAGGGTTAGGGGACGGGGACGGTTTAGGGTCCAGGTGAGGGTACGACAACGCTTTAGGGGGAGCGTACGTGTGAGGGCGCGGGTTAGTGTTAGCGTACGGGTTAGGATTAGGGGACGGGTGAGGGTCAGGCTTCGGGGAAGGGTTAGGGTTAGGGTTCGGGCTAGGGTTAGGGTTAGGGGACGGGGACGGTTTAGGGTCCAGGGGAGGGTACGACAACGCTTTAGGGGGAGCGTACGTGTGAGGGCGCGGGTTAGTGTTAGCGTACGGGTTAGGATTAGGGGACGGGTGAGGGTCAGGCTTCGGGGAAGGGTTAGGGTTAGGGTTCGGGCTAGGGTTAGGGTTAGGGGACGGGGACGGTTTAGGGTCCAGGTGAGGGTACGACAACGCTTTAGGGGGAGCGTACGTGTGAGGGCGCGGGTTAGTGTTAGCGTACGGGTTAGGATTAGGGGACGGGTGAGGGTCAGGCTTCGGGGAAGGGTTAGGGTTAGGGTTCGGGCTAGGGTTAGGGTTAGGGGACGGGGACGGTTTAGGGTCCAGGTGAGGGTACGACAACGCTTTAGGGGGAGCGTACGTGTGAGGGCGCGGGTTAGTGTTAGCGTACGGGTTAGGATTAGGGGACGGGTGAGGGTCAGGCTTCGGGGAAGGGTTAGGGTTAGGGTTCGGGCTAGGGTTAGGGTTAGGGGACGGGGACGGTTTAGGGTCCAGGTGAGGGTACGACAACGCTTTAGGGGGAGCGTACGTGTGAGGGCGCGGGTTAGTGTTAGCGTACGGGTTAGGATTAGGGGACGGGTGAGGGTCAGGCTTCGGGGAAGGGTTAGGGTTAGGGTTCGGGCTAGGGTTAGGGTTAGGGGACGGGGACGGTTTAGGGTCCAGGTGAGGGTACGACAACGCTTTAGGGGGAGCGTACGTGTGAGGGCGCGGGTTAGTGTTAGCGTACGGGTTAGGATTAGGGGACGGGTGAGGGTCAGGCTTCGGGGAAGGGTTAGGGTTAGGGTTCGGGCTAGGGTTAGGGTTAGGGGACGGGGACGGTTTAGGGTCCAGGTGAGGGTACGACAACGCTTTAGGGGGAGCGTACGTGTGAGGGCGCGGGTTAGTGTTAGCGTACGGGTTAGGATTAGGGGACGGGTGAGGGTCAGGCTTCGGGGAAGGGTTAGGGTTAGGGTTCGGGCTAGGGTTAGGGTTAGGGGACGGGGACGGTTTAGGGTCCAGGTGAGGGTACGACAACGCTTTAGGGGGAGCGTACGTGTGAGGGCGCGGGTTAGTGTTAGCGTACGGGTTAGGATTAGGGGACGGGTGAGGGTCAGGCTTCGGGGAAGGGTTAGGGTTAGGGTTCGGGCTAGGGTTAGGGTTAGGGGACGGGGACGGTTTAGGGTCCAGGTGAGGGTACGACAACGCTTTAGGGGGAGCGTACGTGTGAGGGCGCGGGTTAGTGTTAGCGTACGGGTTAGGATTAGGGGACGGGTGAGGGTCAGGCTTCGGGGAAGGGTTAGGGTTAGGGTTCGGGCTAGGGTTAGGGTTAGGGGACGGGGACGGTTTAGGGTCCAGGGAGGGTACGACAACGCTTTAGGGGGAGCGTACGTGTGAGGGCGCGGGTTAGTGTTAGCGTACGGGTTAGGATTAGGGGACGGGTGAGGGTCAGGCTTCGGGGAAGGGTTAGGGTTAGGGTTCGGGCTAGGGTTAGGGTTAGGGGACGGGGACGGTTTAGGGTCCAGGTGAGGGTACGACAACGCTTTAGGGGGAGCGTACGTGTGAGGGCGCGGGTTAGTGTTAGCGTACGGGTTAGGATTAGGGGACGGGTGAGGGTCAGGCTTCGGGGAAGGGTTAGGGTTAGGGTTCGGGCTAGGGTTAGGGTTAGGGGACGGGGACGGTTTAGGGTCCAGGGAGGGTACGACAACGCTTTAGGGGGAGCGTACGTGTGAGGGCGCGGGTTAGTGTTAGCGTACGGGTTAGGATTAGGGGACGGGTGAGGGTCAGGCTTCGGGGAAGGTTTAGGGTTAGGGTTCGGGCTAGGGTTAGGGTTAGGGGACGGGGACGGTTTAGGGTCCAGGGAGGGTACGACAACGCTTTAGGGGGAGCGTACGTGTGAGGGCGCGGGTTAGTGTTAGCGTACGGGTTAGGATTAGGGGACGGGTGAGGGTCAGGCTTCGGGGAAGGGTTAGGGTTAGGGTTCGGGCTAGGGTTAGGGTTAGGGGACGGGGACGGTTTAGGGTCCAGGTGAGGGTACGACAACGCTTTAGGGGGAGCGTACGTGTGAGGGCGCGGGTTAGTGTTAGCGTACGGGTTAGGATTAGGGGACGGGTGAGGGTCAGGCTTCGGGGAAGGGTTAGGGTTAGGGTTCGGGCTAGGGTTAGGGTTAGGGGACGGGGACGGTTTAGGGTCCAGGTGAGGGTACGACAACGCTTTAGGGGGAGCGTACGTGTGAGGGCGCGGGTTAGTGTTAGCGTACGGGTTAGGATTAGGGGACGGGTGAGGGTCAGGCTTCGGGGAAGGGTTAGGGTTAGGGTTCGGGCTAGGGTTAGGGTTAGGGGACGGGGACGGTTTAGGGTCCAGGTGAGGGTACGACAACGCTTTAGGGGGAGCGTACGTGTGAGGGCGCGGGTTAGTGTTAGCGTACGGGTTAGGATTAGGGGACGGGTGAGGGTCAGGCTTCGGGGAAGGGTTAGGGTTAGGGTTCGGGCTAGGGTTAGGGTTAGGGGACGGGGACGGTTTAGGGTCCAGGTGAGGGTACGACAACGCTTTAGGGGGAGCGTACGTGTGAGGGCGCGGGTTAGTGTTAGCGTACGGGTTAGGATTAGGGGACGGGTGAGGGTCAGGCTTCGGGGAAGGGTTAGGGTTAGGGTTCGGGCTAGGGTTAGGGTTAGGGGACGGGGACGGTTTAGGGTCCAGGTGAGGGTACGACAACGCTTTAGGGGGAGCGTACGTGTGAGGGCGCGGGTTAGTGTTAGCGTACGGGTTAGGATTAGGGGACGGGTGAGGGTCAGGCTTCGGGGAAGGGTTAGGGTTAGGGTTCGGGCTAGGGTTAGGGTTAGGGGACGGGGACGGTTTAGGGTCCAGGTGAGGGTACGACAACGCTTTAGGGGGAGCGTACGTGTGAGGGCGCGGGTTAGTGTTAGCGTACGGGTTAGGATTAGGGGACGGGTGAGGGTCAGGCTTCGGGGAAGGGTTAGGGTTAGGGTTCGGGCTAGGGTTAGGGTTAGGGGACGGGGACGGTTTAGGGTCCAGGGAGGGTACGACAACGCTTTAGGGGGAGCGTACGTGTGAGGGCGCGGGTTAGTGTTAGCGTACGGGTTAGGATTAGGGGACGGGTGAGGGTCAGGCTTCGGGGAAGGGTTAGGGTTAGGGTTCGGGCTAGGGTTAGGGTTAGGGGACGGGGACGGTTTAGGGTCCAGGTGAGGGTACGACAACGCTTTAGGGGGAGCGTACGTGTGAGGGCGCGGGTTAGTGTTAGCGTACGGGTTAGGATTAGGGGACGGGTGAGGGTCAGGCTTCGGGGAAGGGTTAGGGTTAGGGTTCGGGCTAGGGTTAGGGTTAGGGGACGGGGACGGTTTAGGGTCCAGGTGAGGGTACGACAACGCTTTAGGGGGAGCGTACGTGTGAGGGCGCGGGTTAGTGTTAGCGTACGGGTTAGGATTAGGGGACGGGTGAGGGTCAGGCTTCGGGGAAGGGTTAGGGTTAGGGTTCGGGCTAGGGTTAGGGTTAGGGGACGGGGACGGTTTAGGGTCCAGGTGAGGGTACGACAACGCTTTAGGGGGAGCCTACGTGTGAGGGCGCGGGTTAGTGTTAGCGTACGGGTTAGGATTAGGGGACGGGTGAGGGTCAGGCTTCGGGGAAGGGTTAGGGTTAGGGTTCGGGCTAGGGTTAGGGTTAGGGGACGGGGACGGTTTAGGGTCCAGGTGAGGGTACGACAACGCTTTAGGGGGAGCGTACGTGTGAGGGCGCGGGTTAGTGTTAGCGTACGGGTTAGGATTAGGGGACGGGTGAGGGTCAGGCTTCGGGGAAGGGTTAGGGTTAGGGTTCGGGCTAGGGTTAGGGTTAGGGGACGGGGACGGTTTAGGGTCCAGGTGAGGGTACGACAACGCTTTAGGGGGAGCGTACGTGTGAGGGCGCGGGTTAGTGTTAGCGTACGGGTTAGGATTAGGGGACGGGTGAGGGTCAGGCTTCGGGGAAGGGTTAGGGTTAGGGTTCGGGCTAGGGTTAGGGTTAGGGGACGGGGACGGTTTAGGGTCCAGGGGAGGGTACGACAACGCTTTAGGGGGAGCGTACGTGTGAGGGCGCGGGTTAGTGTTAGCGTACGGGTTAGGATTAGGGGACGGGTGAGGGTCAGGCTTCGGGGAAGGGTTAGGGTTAGGGTTCGGGCTAGGGTTAGGGTTAGGGGACGGGGACGGTTTAGGGTCCAGGTGAGGGTACGACAACGCTTTAGGGGGAGCGTACGTGTGAGGGCGCGGGTTAGTGTTAGCGTACGGGTTAGGATTAGGGGACGGGTGAGGGTCAGGCTTCGGGGAAGGGTTAGGGTTAGGGTTCGGGCTAGGGTTAGGGTTAGGGGACGGGGACGGTTTAGGGTCCAGGTGAGGGTACGACAACGCTTTAGGGGGAGCGTACGTGTGAGGGCGCGGGTTAGTGTTAGCGTACGGGTTAGGATTAGGGGACGGGTGAGGGTCAGGCTTCGGGGAAGGGTTAGGGTTAGGGTTCGGGCTAGGGTTAGGGTTAGGGGACGGGGACGGTTTAGGGTCCAGGTGAGGGTACGACAACGCTTTAGGGGGAGCGTACGTGTGAGGGCGCGGGTTAGTGTTAGCGTACGGGTTAGGATTAGGGGACGGGTGAGGGTCAGGCTTCGGGGAAGGGTTAGGGTTAGGGTTCGGGCTAGGGTTAGGGTTAGGGGACGGGGACGGTTTAGGGTCCAGGGGAGGGTACGACAACGCTTTAGGGGGAGCGTACGTGTGAGGGCGCGGGTTAGTGTTAGCGTACGGGTTAGGATTAGGGGACGGGTGAGGGTCAGGCTTCGGGGAAGGGTTAGGGTTAGGGTTCGGGCTAGGGTTAGGGTTAGGGGACGGGGACGGTTTAGGGTCCAGGTGAGGGTACGACAACGCTTTAGGGGGAGCGTACGTGTGAGGGCGCGGGTTAGTGTTAGCGTACGGGTTAGGATTAGGGGACGGGTGAGGGTCAGGCTTCGGGGAAGGGTTAGGGTTAGGGTTCGGGCTAGGGTTAGGGTTAGGGGACGGGGACGGTTTAGGGTCCAGGGAGGGTACGACAACGCTTTAGGGGGAGCGTACGTGTGAGGGCGCGGGTTAGTGTTAGCGTACGGGTTAGGATTAGGGGACGGGTGAGGGTCAGGCTTCGGGGAAGGGTTAGGGTTAGGGTTCGGGCTAGGGTTAGGGTTAGGGGACGGGGACGGTTTAGGGTCCAGGGGAGGGTACGACAACGCTTTAGGGGGAGCGTACGTGTGAGGGCGCGGGTTAGTGTTAGCGTACGGGTTAGGATTAGGGGACGGGTGAGGGTCAGGCTTCGGGGAAGGGTTAGGGTTAGGGTTCGGGCTAGGGTTAGGGTTAGGGGACGGGGACGGTTTAGGGTCCAGGTGAGGGTACGACAACGCTTTAGGGGGAGCGTACGTGTGAGGGCGCGGGTTAGTGTTAGCGTACGGGTTAGGATTAGGGGACGGGTGAGGGTCAGGCTTCGGGGAAGGGTTAGGGTTAGGGTTCGGGCTAGGGTTAGGGTTAGGGGACGGGGACGGTTTAGGGTCCAGGTGAGGGTACGACAACGCTTTAGGGGGAGCGTACGTGTGAGGGCGCGGGTTAGTGTTAGCGTACGGGTTAGGATTAGGGGACGGGTGAGGGTCAGGCTTCGGGGAAGGGTTAGGGTTAGGGTTCGGGCTAGGGTTAGGGTTAGGGGACGGGGACGGTTTAGGGTCCAGGGAGGGTACGACAACGCTTTAGGGGGAGCGTAGGTGTGAGGGCGCGGGTTAGTGTTAGCGTACGGGTTAGGATTAGGGGACGGGTGAGGGTCAGGCTTCGGGGAAGGGTTAGGGTTAGGGTTCGGGCTAGGGTTAGGGTTAGGGGACGGGGACGGTTTAGGGTCCAGGTGAGGGTACGACAACGCTTTAGGGGGAGCGTACGTGTGAGGGCGCGGGTTAGTGTTAGCGTACGGGTTAGGATTAGGGGACGGGTGAGGGTCAGGCTTCGGGGAAGGGTTAGGGTTAGGGTTCGGGCTAGGGTTAGGGTTAGGGGACGGGGACGGTTTAGGGTCCAGGTGAGGGTACGACAACGCTTTAGGGGGAGCGTACGTGTGAGGGCGCGGGTTAGTGTTAGCGTACGGGTTAGGATTAGGGGACGGGTGAGGGTCAGGCTTCGGGGAAGGGTTAGGGTTAGGGTTCGGGCTAGGGTTAGGGTTAGGGGACGGGGACGGTTTAGGGTCCAGGTGAGGGTACGACAACGCTTTAGGGGGAGCGTACGTGTGAGGGCGCGGGTTAGTGTTAGCGTACGGGTTAGGATTAGGGGACGGGTGAGGGTCAGGCTTCGGGGAAGGGTTAGGGTTAGGGTTCGGGCTAGGGTTAGGGTTAGGGGACGGGGACGGTTTAGGGTCCAGGTGAGGGTACGACAACGCTTTAGGGGGAGCGTACGTGTGAGGGCGCGGGTTAGTGTTAGCGTACGGGTTAGGATTAGGGGACGGGTGAGGGTCAGGCTTCGGGGAAGGGTTAGGGTTAGGGTTCGGGCTAGGGTTAGGGTTAGGGGACGGGGACGGTTTAGGGTCCAGGTGAGGGTACGACAACGCTTTAGGGGGAGCGTACGTGTGAGGGCGCGGGTTAGTGTTAGCGTACGGGTTAGGATTAGGGGACGGGTGAGGGTCAGGCTTCGGGGAAGGGTTAGGGTTAGGGTTCGGGCTAGGGTTAGGGTTAGGGGACGGGGACGGTTTAGGGTCCAGGGGAGGGTACGACAACGCTTTAGGGGGAGCGTACGTGTGAGGGCGCGGGTTAGTGTTAGCGTACGGGTTAGGATTAGGGGACGGGTGAGGGTCAGGCTTCGGGGAAGGGTTAGGGTTAGGGTTCGGGCTAGGGTTAGGGTTAGGGGACGGGGACGGTTTAGGGTCCAGGGAGGGTACGACAACGCTTTAGGGGGAGCGTACGTGTGAGGGCGCGGGTTAGTGTTAGCGTACGGGTTAGGATTAGGGGACGGGTGAGGGTCAGGCTTCGGGGAAGGGTTAGGGTTAGGGTTCGGGCTAGGGTTAGGGTTAGGGGACGGGGACGGTTTAGGGTCCAGGGGAGGGTACGACAACGCTTTAGGGGGAGCGTACGTGTGAGGGCGCGGGTTAGTGTTAGCGTACGGGTTAGGATTAGGGGACGGGTGAGGGTCAGGCTTCGGGGAAGGGTTAGGGTTAGGGTTCGGGCTAGGGTTAGGGTTAGGGGACGGGGACGGTTTAGGGTCCAGGGGAGGGTACGACAACGCTTTAGGGGGAGCGTACGTGTGAGGGCGCGGGTTAGTGTTAGCGTACGGGTTAGGATTAGGGGACGGGTGAGGGTCAGGCTTCGGGGAAGGGTTAGGGTTAGGGTTCGGGCTAGGGTTAGGGTTAGGGGACGGGGACGGTTTAGGGTCCAGGTGAGGGTACGACAACGCTTTAGGGGGAGCGTACGTGTGAGGGCGCGGGTTAGTGTTAGCGTACGGGTTAGGATTAGGGGACGGGTGAGGGTCAGGCTTCGGGGAAGGGTTAGGGTTAGGGTTCGGGCTAGGGTTAGGGTTAGGGGACGGGGACGGTTTAGGGTCCAGGTGAGGGTACGACAACGCTTTAGGGGGAGCGTACGTGTGAGGGCGCGGGTTAGTGTTAGCGTACGGGTTAGGATTAGGGGACGGGTGAGGGTCAGGCTTCGGGGAAGGGTTAGGGTTAGGGTTCGGGCTAGGGTTAGGGTTAGGGGACGGGGACGGTTTAGGGTCCAGGGGAGGGTACGACAACGCTTTAGGGGGAGCGTACGTGTGAGGGCGCGGGTTAGTGTTAGCGTACGGGTTAGGATTAGGGGACGGGTGAGGGTCAGGCTTCGGGGAAGGGTTAGGGTTAGGGTTCGGGCTAGGGTTAGGGTTAGGGGACGGGGACGGTTTAGGGTCCAGGTGAGGGTACGACAACGCTTTAGGGGGAGCGTACGTGTGAGGGCGCGGGTTAGTGTTAGCGTACGGGTTAGGATTAGGGGACGGGTGAGGGTCAGGCTTCGGGGAAGGGTTAGGGTTAGGGTTCGGGCTAGGGTTAGGGTTAGGGGACGGGGACGGTTTAGGGTCCAGGGAGGGTACGACAACGCTTTAGGGGGAGCGTACGTGTGAGGGCGCGGGTTAGTGTTAGCGTACGGGTTAGGATTAGGGGACGGGTGAGGGTCAGGCTTCGGGGAAGGGTTAGGGTTAGGGTTCGGGCTAGGCTTAGGGTTAGGGACGGGGATGGTTTAGGGTCCAGGGTGGGGTACGGACAAACGCTTTAGGGGGAGCGTACGTGTGAGGGGCGCGGTTAGTGTTAGCGTACGGGTTAGAGATTAGGGACGGGTGAGGGTCAGGCTTCAGGGGAAGGGTTAGGGTTAGGGTTCGGGCTAGGGTTAGGGTTAGGGGACGGGGACAGGTTAGGTCCAGGGTGAGGGTACGAGCAACGCTTTAGGGGAGCGTACGGGTGAGGGCGCGGGTTAGTGTTAGCGTACGGGTTAGGATTAGGGGACGGGTGAGGGTCAGGCTTCGGGGAAGGGCTAATGTTACGGTTCGGGCTAGGGTTAGGGTTAGGGAAGCGGGACGGTTTAGGTCCAGGGGAGGGTACGGCAACGCTTTAGGGGAGCGTATCGTGTGAGGGCGCGGGTTAGTGTTAGCGTACGGGTTAGGATTAGGGGACGGGTGAGGGTCAGGCTTCGGGGAAGGGTTAGGGTTAGGGTTCGGGCTAGGTTAGGGTAAGGACCGGGGACGGTTTAGGTCCAGGGAGGGTACGACAACGCTTTAGGGGGAGCGTACGTGTGAGGGCGCGGGTTAGTGTTTGCGTACGGGTTTAGGATTAGGGGACGGGTGAGGGTCAGGCTTCGGGAAGGTTAGGTTTAGGGTTCGGGCTAGGGTTAGGGTTAGGGGACGGGGACGGTTTAGGTCCAGGGGAGGGTACGACAACGCTTTAGGGGGAGCGTACGTGTGAGGGCGCGGGTTAGTGTTAGCGTACGGGTTAGGATTAGGGACGGTGAGGGTCAGGCTTCGGGGAAGGGTTAGGGTTAGGGTTCGGGCTAGGGTTAGGGTTAGGGGACGGGGACGGTTTAGGGTCCAGGTGAGGGTACGACAACGCTTTAGGGGGAGCGTACGTGTGAGGGCGTGGGTTAGTGTTAGCGTACGGGTTAGGATTAGGGGACGTGGTGAGGGTCAGGCTTCGGGGAAGGGTTAGGGTTAGGGTTCGGGCTAGGGTTAGGGTTAGGGACGGGGACGGTTTAGGGTCCCAGGGGAGGGTACGACAACGCTTTAGGGGAGCGTACGTGTGAGGGCGCGGGTTAGTGTTAGCGTACGGGTTAGGATTAGGGGACGGGTGAGGGTCAGGCTTCGGGGAAGGGTTAGGGTTAGGGTTCGGGCTAGGGTTAGGGTTAGGGGACGGGGACGGTTTAGGGTCCAGGGGAGGGTACGACAACGCTTTAGGGGGAGCGTACGTGTGAGGGCGCGGTTAGTGTTAGCGTACGGGTTAGGATTAGGGGACGGGTGAGGGTCAGGCTTCGGGGAAGGGTTAGGGTTAGGGTTCGGGCTAGGGTTAGGGTTAGGGGACGGGGACGGTTTAGGGTCCAGGGGAGGGTACGACAACGCTTTAGGGGGAGGCGTACGTGTGAGGGCGCGGGTTAGTGTTAGCGTACGGGTTAGGATTAGGGGACGGGTGAGGGTCAGGCTTCGGGGAAGGGTTAGGGTTAGGGTTCGGGCTAGGGTTAGGGTTAGGGGACGGGGACGGTTTAGGGTCCAGGGGAGGGTACGACAACGCTTTAGGGGAGCGTACGTGTGAGGGGGGCGGGTTAGTGTTAGCGTACGGGTTAGGATTAGGGGACGGGTGAGGGGTCAGGCTTCGGGGAAGGGTTAGGGTTAGGGTTCGGGCTAGGGTTAGGGTTAGGGGACGGGGACGGTTTAGGGTCCAGGGGAGGGTACGACAACGCTTTAGGGGGAGCGTACGTGTGAGGGCGCGGGTTAGTGTTAGCGTACGGGTTAGGATTAGGGGACGGGTGAGGGTCAGGCTTCGGGGAAGGGTTAGGGTTAGGGTTCGGGCTAGGGTTAGGGTTAGGGGACGGGGACGGTTTAGGGTCCAGGGGAGGGTACGACAACGCTTTAGGGGGAGCGTACGTGTGAGGGCGCGGGTTAGTGTTAGCGTACGGGTTAGGATTAGGGGACGGGTGAGGGTCAGGCTTCGGGGAAGGGTTAGGGTTAGGGTTCGGGCTAGGGTTAGGGTTAGGGGACGGGGACGGTTTAGGGTCCGGGGAGGGTACGACAACGCTTTAGGGGGAGCGTACGTGTGAGGGCGCGGGTTAGTGTTAGCGTACGGGTTAGGATTAGGGACCGGGGGAGGGTCAGGCTTCGGGGAAGGGTTAGGGTTAGGGTTCGGGCTAGGGTTAGGGTTAGGGGACGGGGACGGTTTAGGGTCCAGGGGAGGGTACGACAACGCTTTAGGGGGAGCGATACGTGTGAGGGCGCGGGTTAGTGTTAGCGTACGGGTTAGGATTAGGGGACGGGTGAGGGTCAGGCTTCGGGGAAGGGTTAGGGTTAGGGTTCGGGCTAGGGTAGGGTTAGGGGACGGGGACGGTTTAGGGTCCAGGGGAGTGTACGACAACGCTTTAGGGGGAGCGTACGTGTGAGGGCGCGGGTTAGTGGTTAGCGTACGGGTTAGGATTAGGGGACGGGTGAGGGTCAGGCTTCGGGGAAGGGTTAGGGTTAGGTTCGGGCTAGGGTTAGGGTTAGGGGACGGGGACGTTTTGGGTCCAGGGGGGGTACGACAACGCTTTAGGGGGAGCGTACGTGTGAGGGCGCGGGTTAGTGTTAGCGTACGGGTTAGGATTAGGGGACGGGTGAGGGTCAGGCTTCGGGGAAGGGTTAGGGTTAGGGTTCGGGCTAGGGTTAGGGTTAGGGGACGGGGACGGTTTAGGGTCCAGGGGAGGGTACGACAACGCTTTAGGGGGAGCGTACGTGTGAGGGCGCGTGGGTTAGTGTTAGCGTACGGGTTAGGATTAGGGGACGGGTGAGGGTCAGGCTTCGGGGAAGGGTTAGGGTTAGGGTTCGGGCTAGGGTTAGGGTTAGGGGACGGGACGGTTTAGGGTCCAGGGGAGGGTACGACAACGCTTTAGGGGGAGCGTACGTGTGAGGGCGCGGGTTAGTGTTAGCGTACGGGTTAGGATTAGGGGACGGGTGAGGGTCAGGCTTCGGGGAAGGGTTAGGGTTAGGGTTCGGGCTAGGGTTAGGGTTAGGGGACGGGGACGGTTTAGGGTCCAGGGAGGGTACGACAACGCTTTAGGGGGAGCGTACGTGTGAGGGGCGCGGGTTAGTGTTAGCGTACGGGTTAGGATTAGGGGACGGGTGAGGGTCAGGCTTCGGGGAAGGGTTAGGGTTAGGGTTCGGGCTAGGGTTAGGGTTAGGGGACGGGGACGGTTTAGGGTCCAGGGGAGGGTACGACAACGCTTTAGGGGGAGCGTACGTGTGAGGGCGCGGGTTAGTGTTAGCGTACGGGTTAGGATTAGGGGACGGGTGAGGGTCAGGCTTCGGGGAAGGGTTAGGGTTAGGGTTCGGGCTAGGGTTAGGGTTAGGGGACGGGGACGGTTTAGGGTCCAGGGGAGGGTACGACAACGCTTTAGGGGGAGCGTACGTGTGAGGGCGCGGGTTAGTGTTAGCGTACGGGTTAGGATTAGGGGACGGGTGAGGGTCAGGCTTCGGGGAAGGGTTAGGGTTAGGGTTTCGGGCTAGGGTTAGGGTTAGGGGACGGGGACGGTTTAGGGTCCAGGGGAGGGTACGACAACGCTTTAGGGGGAGCGTACGTGTGAGGGCGCGGGTTAGTGTTAGCGTACGGGTTAGGATTAGGGGACGGGTGAGGGTCAGGCTTCGGGGAAGGGTTAGGGTTAGGGTTCGGGCTAGGGTTAGGGTTAGGGGACGGGGACGGTTTAGGGTCCAGGTGAGGGTACGACAACGCTTTAGGGGGAGCGTACGTGTGAGGGCGCGGGTTAGTGTTAGCGTACGGGTTAGGATTAGGGGACGGGTGAGGGTCAGGCTTCGGGGAAGGGTTAGGGTTAGGGTTCGGGCTAGGGTTAGGGTTAGGGGACGGGGACGGTTTAGGGTCCAGGGGAGGGTACGACAACGCTTTAGGGGGAGCGTACGTGTGAGGGCGCGGGTTAGTGTTAGCGTACGGGTTAGGATTAGGGGACGGGTGAGGGTCAGGCTTCGGGAAGGGTTAGGGTTAGGGTTCGGGCTAGGGTTAGGGTTAGGGGACGGGGACGGTTTAGGGTCCAGGTGAGGGTACGACAACGCTTTAGGGGGAGCGTACGTGTGAGGGCGCGGGTTAGTGTTAGCGTACGGGTTAGGATTAGGGGACGGGTGAGGGTCAGGCTTCGGGGAAGTGTTAGGGTTAGGGTTCGGGCTAGGGTTAGGGTTAGGGGACGGGGACGGTTTAGGGTCCAGGTGAGGGTACGACAACGCTTTAGGGGGAGCGTACGTGTGAGGGCGCGGGTTAGTGTTAGCGTACGGGTTAGGATTAGGGGACGGGTGAGGGTCAGGCTTCGGGGAAGGGTTAGGGTTAGGGTTCGGGCTAGGGTTAGGGTTAGGGGACGGGGACGGTTTAGGGTCCAGGTGAGGGTACGACAACGCTTTAGGGGGAGCGTACGTGTGAGGGCGCGGGTTAGTGTTAGCGTACGGGTTAGGATTAGGGGACGGGTGAGGGTCAGGCTTCGGGGAAGGGTTAGGGTTAGGGTTCGGGCTAGGGTTAGGGTTAGGGGACGGGGACGGTTTAGGGTCCAGGTGAGGGTACGACAACGCTTTAGGGGGAGCGTACGTGTGAGGGCGCGGGTTAGTGTTAGCGTACGGGTTAGGATTAGGGGACGGGTGAGGGTCAGGCTTCGGGGAAGGGTTAGGGTTAGGGTTCGGGCTAGGGTTAGGGTTAGGGGACGGGGACGGTTTAGGGTCCAGGGGAGGGTACGACAACGCTTTAGGGGGAGCGTACGTGTGAGGGCGCGGGTTAGTGTTAGCGTACGGGTTAGGATTAGGGGACGGGTGAGGGTCAGGCTTCGGGGAAGGGTTAGGGTTAGGGTTCGGGCTAGGGTTAGGGTTAGGGGACGGGGACGGTTTAGGGTCCAGGTGAGGGTACGACAACGCTTTAGGGGGAGCGTACGTGTGAGGGCGCGGGTTAGTGTTAGCGTACGGGTTAGGATTAGGGGACGGGTGAGGGTCAGGCTTCGGGGAAGGGTTAGGGTTAGGGTTCGGGCTAGGGTTAGGGTTAGGGGACGGGGACGGTTTAGGGTCCAGGTGAGGGTACGACAACGCTTTAGGGGGAGCGTACGTGTGAGGGCGCGGGTTAGTGTTAGCGTACGGGTTAGGATTAGGGGACGGGTGAGGGTCAGGCTTCGGGGAAGGGTTAGGGTTAGGGTTCGGGCTAGGGTTAGGGTTAGGGGACGGGGACGGTTTAGGGTCCAGGTGAGGGTACGACAACGCTTTAGGGGGAGCGTACGTGTGAGGGCGCGGGTTAGTGTTAGCGTACGGGTTAGGATTAGGGGACGGGTGAGGGTCAGGCTTCGGGGAAGGGTTAGGGTTAGGGTTCGGGCTAGGGTTAGGGTTAGGGGACGGGGACGGTTTAGGGTCCAGGGGAGGGTACGACAACGCTTTAGGGGGAGCGTACGTGTGAGGGCGCGGGTTAGTGTTAGCGTACGGGTTAGGATTAGGGGACGGGTGAGGGTCAGGCTTCGGGGAAGGGTTAGGGTTAGGGTTCGGGCTAGGGTTAGGGTTAGGGGACGGGGACGGTTTAGGGTCCAGGGGAGGGTACGACAACGCTTTAGGGGGAGCGTACGTGTGAGGGCGCGGGTTAGTGTTAGCGTACGGGTTAGGATTAGGGGACGGGTGAGGGTCAGGCTTCGGGGAAGGGTTAGGGTTAGGGTTCGGGCTAGGGTTAGGGTTAGGGGACGGGGACGGTTTAGGGTCCAGGTGAGGGTACGACAACGCTTTAGGGGGAGCGTACGTGTGAGGGCGCGGGTTAGTGTTAGCGTACGGGTTAGGATTAGGGGACGGGTGAGGGTCAGGCTTCGGGGAAGGGTTAGGGTTAGGGTTCGGGCTAGGGTTAGGGTTAGGGGACGGGGACGGTTTAGGGTCCAGGGGAGGGTACGACAACGCTTTAGGGGGAGCGTACGTGTGAGGGCGCGGGTTAGTGTTAGCGTACGGGTTAGGATTAGGGGACGGGTGAGGGTCAGGCTTCGGGGAAGGGTTAGGGTTAGGGTTCGGGCTAGGGTTAGGGTTAGGGGACGGGGACGGTTTAGGGTCCAGGTGAGGGTACGACAACGCTTTAGGGGGAGCGTACGTGTGAGGGCGCGGGTTAGTGTTAGCGTACGGGTTAGGATTAGGGGACGGGTGAGGGTCAGGCTTCGGGGAAGGGTTAGGGTTAGGGTTCGGGCTAGGGTTAGGGTTAGGGGACGGGGACGGTTTAGGGTCCAGGTGAGGGTACGACAACGCTTTAGGGGGAGCGTACGTGTGAGGGCGCGGGTTAGTGTTAGCGTACGGGTTAGGATTAGGGGACGGGTGAGGGTCAGGCTTCGGGGAAGGGTTAGGGTTAGGGTTCGGGCTAGGGTTAGGGTTAGGGGACGGGGACGGTTTAGGGTCCAGGTGAGGGTACGACAACGCTTTAGGGGGAGCGTACGTGTGAGGGCGCGGGTTAGTGTTAGCGTACGGGTTAGGATTAGGGGACGGGTGAGGGTCAGGCTTCGGGGAAGGGTTAGGGTTAGGGTTCGGGCTAGGGTTAGGGTTAGGGGACGGGGACGGTTTAGGGTCCAGGGGAGGGTACGACAACGCTTTAGGGGGAGCGTACGTGTGAGGGCGCGGGTTAGTGTTAGCGTACGGGTTAGGATTAGGGGACGGGTGAGGGTCAGGCTTCGGGGAAGGGTTAGGGTTAGGGTTCGGGCTAGGGTTAGGGTTAGGGGACGGGGACGGTTTAGGGTCCAGGTGAGGGTACGACAACGCTTTAGGGGGAGCGTACGTGTGAGGGCGCGGGTTAGTGTTAGCGTACGGGTTAGGATTAGGGGACGGGTGAGGGTCAGGCTTCGGGGAAGGGTTAGGGTTAGGGTTCGGGCTAGGGTTAGGGTTAGGGGACGGGGACGGTTTAGGGTCCAGGTGAGGGTACGACAACGCTTTAGGGGGAGCGTACGTGTGAGGGCGCGGGTTAGTGTTAGCGTACGGGTTAGGATTAGGGGACGGGTGAGGGTCAGGCTTCGGGGAAGGGTTAGGGTTAGGGTTCGGGCTAGGGTTAGGGTTAGGGGACGGGGACGGTTTAGGGTCCAGGTGAGGGTACGACAACGCTTTAGGGGGAGCGTACGTGTGAGGGCGCGGGTTAGTGTTAGCGTACGGGTTAGGATTAGGGGACGGGTGAGGGTCAGGCTTCGGGGAAGGGTTAGGGTTAGGGTTCGGGCTAGGGTTAGGGTTAGGGGACGGGGACGGTTTAGGGTCCAGGTGAGGGTACGACAACGCTTTAGGGGGAGCGTACGTGTGAGGGCGCGGGTTAGTGTTAGCGTACGGGTTAGGATTAGGGGACGGGTGAGGGTCAGGCTTCGGGGAAGGGTTAGGGTTAGGGTTCGGGCTAGGGTTAGGGTTAGGGGACGGGGACGGTTTAGGGTCCAGGGGAGGGTACGACAACGCTTTAGGGGGAGCGTACGTGTGAGGGCGCGGGTTAGTGTTAGCGTACGGGTTAGGATTAGGGGACGGGTGAGGGTCAGGCTTCGGGGAAGGGTTAGGGTTAGGGTTCGGGCTAGGGTTAGGGTTAGGGGACGGGGACGGTTTAGGGTCCAGGTGAGGGTACGACAACGCTTTAGGGGGAGCGTACGTGTGAGGGCGCGGGTTAGTGTTAGCGTACGGGTTAGGATTAGGGGACGGGTGAGGGTCAGGCTTCGGGGAAGGGTTAGGGTTAGGGTTCGGGCTAGGGTTAGGGTTAGGGGACGGGGACGGTTTAGGGTCCAGGTGAGGGTACGACAACGCTTTAGGGGGAGCGTACGTGTGAGGGCGCGGGTTAGTGTTAGCGTACGGGTTAGGATTAGGGGACGGGTGAGGGTCAGGCTTCGGGGAAGGGTTAGGGTTAGGGTTCGGGCTAGGGTTAGGGTTAGGGGACGGGGACGGTTTAGGGTCCAGGTGAGGGTACGACAACGCTTTAGGGGGAGCGTACGTGTGAGGGCGCGGGTTAGTGTTAGCGTACGGGTTAGGATTAGGGGACGGGTGAGGGTCAGGCTTCGGGGAAGGGTTAGGGTTAGGGTTCGGGCTAGGGTTAGGGTTAGGGGACGGGGACGGTTTAGGGTCCAGGTGAGGGTACGACAACGCTTTAGGGGGAGCGTACGTGTGAGGGCGCGGGTTAGTGTTAGCGTACGGGTTAGGATTAGGGGACGGGTGAGGGTCAGGCTTCGGGGAAGGGTTAGGGTTAGGGTTCGGGCTAGGGTTAGGGTTAGGGGACGGGGACGGTTTAGGGTCCAGGTGAGGGTACGACAACGCTTTAGGGGGAGCGTACGTGTGAGGGCGCGGGTTAGTGTTAGCGTACGGGTTAGGATTAGGGGACGGGTGAGGGTCAGGCTTCGGGGAAGGGTTAGGGTTAGGGTTCGGGCTAGGGTTAGGGTTAGGGGACGGGGACGGTTTAGGGTCCAGGTGAGGGTACGACAACGCTTTAGGGGGAGCGTACGTGTGAGGGCGCGGGTTAGTGTTAGCGTACGGGTTAGGATTAGGGGACGGGTGAGGGTCAGGCTTCGGGGAAGGGTTAGGGTTAGGGTTCGGGCTAGGGTTAGGGTTAGGGGACGGGGACGGTTTAGGGTCCAGGGGAGGGTACGACAACGCTTTAGGGGGAGCGTACGTGTGAGGGCGCGGGTTAGTGTTAGCGTACGGGTTAGGATTAGGGGACGGGTGAGGGTCAGGCTTCGGGGAAGGGTTAGGGTTAGGGTTCGGGCTAGGGTTAGGGTTAGGGGACGGGGACGGTTTAGGGTCCAGGGGAGGGTACGACAACGCTTTAGGGGGAGCGTACGTGTGAGGGCGCGGGTTAGTGTTAGCGTACGGGTTAGGATTAGGGGACGGGTGAGGGTCAGGCTTCGGGGAAGGGTTAGGGTTAGGGTTCGGGCTAGGGTTAGGGTTAGGGGACGGGGACGGTTTAGGGTCCAGGGGAGGGTACGACAACGCTTTAGGGGGAGCGTACGTGTGAGGGCGCGGGTTAGTGTTAGCGTACGGGTTAGGATTAGGGGACGGGTGAGGGTCAGGCTTCGGGGAAGGGTTAGGGTTAGGGTTCGGGCTAGGGTTAGGGTTAGGGGACGGGGACGGTTTAGGGTCCAGGTGAGGGTACGACAACGCTTTAGGGGGAGCGTACGTGTGAGGGCGCGGGTTAGTGTTAGCGTACGGGTTAGGATTAGGGGACGGGTGAGGGTCAGGCTTCGGGGAAGGGTTAGGGTTAGGGTTCGGGCTAGGGTTAGGGTTAGGGGACGGGGACGGTTTAGGGTCCAGGGGAGGGTACGACAACGCTTTAGGGGGAGCGTACGTGTGAGGGCGCGGGTTAGTGTTAGCGTACGGGTTAGGATTAGGGGACGGGTGAGGGTCAGGCTTCGGGGAAGGGTTAGGGTTAGGGTTCGGGCTAGGGTTAGGGTTAGGGGACGGGGACGGTTTAGGGTCCAGGTGAGGGTACGACAACGCTTTAGGGGGAGCGTACGTGTGAGGGCGCGGGTTAGTGTTAGCGTACGGGTTAGGATTAGGGGACGGGTGAGGGTCAGGCTTCGGGGAAGGGTTAGGGTTAGGGTTCGGGCTAGGGTTAGGGTTAGGGGACGGGGACGGTTTAGGGTCCAGGTGAGGGTACGACAACGCTTTAGGGGGAGCGTACGTGTGAGGGCGCGGGTTAGTGTTAGCGTACGGGTTAGGATTAGGGGACGGGTGAGGGTCAGGCTTCGGGGAAGGGTTAGGGTTAGGGTTCGGGCTAGGGTTAGGGTTAGGGGACGGGGACGGTTTAGGGTCCAGGTGAGGGTACGACAACGCTTTAGGGGGAGCGTACGTGTGAGGGCGCGGGTTAGTGTTAGCGTACGGGTTAGGATTAGGGGACGGGTGAGGGTCAGGCTTCGGGGAAGGGTTAGGGTTAGGGTTCGGGCTAGGGTTAGGGTTAGGGGACGGGGACGGTTTAGGGTCCAGGGGAGGGTACGACAACGCTTTAGGGGGAGCGTACGTGTGAGGGCGCGGGTTAGTGTTAGCGTACGGGTTAGGATTAGGGGACGGGTGAGGGTCAGGCTTCGGGGAAGGGTTAGGGTTAGGGTTCGGGCTAGGGTTAGGGTTAGGGGACGGGGACGGTTTAGGGTCCAGGGGAGGGTACGACAACGCTTTAGGGGGAGCGTACGTGTGAGGGCGCGGGTTAGTGTTAGCGTACGGGTTAGGATTAGGGGACGGGTGAGGGTCAGGCTTCGGGGAAGGGTTAGGGTTAGGGTTCGGGCTAGGGTTAGGGTTAGGGGACGGGGACGGTTTAGGGTCCAGGGGAGGGTACGACAACGCTTTAGGGGGAGCGTACGTGTGAGGGCGCGGGTTAGTGTTAGCGTACGGGTTAGGATTAGGGGACGGGTGAGGGTCAGGCTTCGGGGAAGGGTTAGGGTTAGGGTTCGGGCTAGGGTTAGGGTTAGGGGACGGGGACGGTTTAGGGTCCAGGGGAGGGTACGACAACGCTTTAGGGGGAGCGTACGTGTGAGGGCGCGGGTTAGTGTTAGCGTACGGGTTAGGATTAGGGGACGGGTGAGGGTCAGGCTTCGGGGAAGGGTTAGGGTTAGGGTTCGGGCTAGGGTTAGGGTTAGGGGACGGGGACGGTTTAGGGTCCAGGGGAGGGTACGACAACGCTTTAGGGGGAGCGTACGTGTGAGGGCGCGGGTTAGTGTTAGCGTACGGGTTAGGATTAGGGGACGGGTGAGGGTCAGGCTTCGGGGAAGGGTTAGGGTTAGGGTTCGGGCTAGGGTTAGGGTTAGGGGACGGGGACGGTTTAGGGTCCAGGGGAGGGTACGACAACGCTTTAGGGGGAGCGTACGTGTGAGGGCGCGGGTTAGTGTTAGCGTACGGGTTAGGATTAGGGGACGGGTGAGGGT
The DNA here is from genome assembly GCF_011762595.2 of Tursiops truncatus. Classification (NCBI taxonomy): domain Eukaryota; kingdom Metazoa; phylum Chordata; class Mammalia; order Artiodactyla; family Delphinidae; genus Tursiops; species Tursiops truncatus. The sequence goes on along the minus strand of NW_022983451.1, from coordinate 52,575 downwards.
CAGGCTTCGGGGAAGGGTTAGGGTTAGGGTTCGGGCTAGGGTTAGGGTTAGGGGACGGGGACGGTTTAGGGTCCAGGGGAGGGTACGACAACGCTTTAGGGGGAGCGTACGTGTGAGGGCGCGGGTTAGTGTTAGCGTACGGGTTAGGATTAGGGGACGGGTGAGGGTCAGGCTTCGGGGAAGGGTTAGGGTTAGGGTTCGGGCTAGGGTTAGGGTTAGGGGACGGGGACGGTTTAGGGTCCAGGTGAGGGTACGACAACGCTTTAGGGGGAGCGTACGTGTGAGGGCGCGGGTTAGTGTTAGCGTACGGGTTAGGATTAGGGGACGGGTGAGGGTCAGGCTTCGGGGAAGGGTTAGGGTTAGGGTTCGGGCTAGGGTTAGGGTTAGGGGACGGGGACGGTTTAGGGTCCAGGTGAGGGTACGACAACGCTTTAGGGGGAGCGTACGTGTGAGGGCGCGGGTTAGTGTTAGCGTACGGGTTAGGATTAGGGGACGGGTGAGGGTCAGGCTTCGGGGAAGGGTTAGGGTTAGGGTTCGGGCTAGGGTTAGGGTTAGGGGACGGGGACGGTTTAGGGTCCAGGGGAGGGTACGACAACGCTTTAGGGGGAGCGTACGTGTGAGGGCGCGGGTTAGTGTTAGCGTACGGGTTAGGATTAGGGGACGGGTGAGGGTCAGGCTTCGGGGAAGGGTTAGGGTTAGGGTTCGGGCTAGGGTTAGGGTTAGGGGACGGGGACGGTTTAGGGTCCAGGGGAGGGTACGACAACGCTTTAGGGGGAGCGTACGTGTGAGGGCGCGGGTTAGTGTTAGCGTACGGGTTAGGATTAGGGGACGGGTGAGGGTCAGGCTTCGGGGAAGGGTTAGGGTTAGGGTTCGGGCTAGGGTTAGGGTTAGGGGACGGGGACGGTTTAGGGTCCAGGGGAGGGTACGACAACGCTTTAGGGGGAGCGTACGTGTGAGGGCGCGGGTTAGTGTTAGCGTACGGGTTAGGATTAGGGGACGGGTGAGGGTCAGGCTTCGGGGAAGGGTTAGGGTTAGGGTTCGGGCTAGGGTTAGGGTTAGGGGACGGGGACGGTTTAGGGTCCAGGTGAGGGTACGACAACGCTTTAGGGGGAGCGTACGTGTGAGGGCGCGGGTTAGTGTTAGCGTACGGGTTAGGATTAGGGGACGGGTGAGGGTCAGGCTTCGGGGAAGGGTTAGGGTTAGGGTTCGGGCTAGGGTTAGGGTTAGGGGACGGGGACGGTTTAGGGTCCAGGGGAGGGTACGACAACGCTTTAGGGGGAGCGTACGTGTGAGGGCGCGGGTTAGTGTTAGCGTACGGGTTAGGATTAGGGGACGGGTGAGGGTCAGGCTTCGGGGAAGGGTTAGGGTTAGGGTTCGGGCTAGGGTTAGGGTTAGGGGACGGGGACGGTTTAGGGTCCAGGGGAGGGTACGACAACGCTTTAGGGGGAGCGTACGTGTGAGGGCGCGGGTTAGTGTTAGCGTACGGGTTAGGATTAGGGGACGGGTGAGGGTCAGGCTTCGGGGAAGGGTTAGGGTTAGGGTTCGGGCTAGGGTTAGGGTTAGGGGACGGGGACGGTTTAGGGTCCAGGGGAGGGTACGACAACGCTTTAGGGGGAGCGTACGTGTGAGGGCGCGGGTTAGTGTTAGCGTACGGGTTAGGATTAGGGGACGGGTGAGGGTCAGGCTTCGGGGAAGGGTTAGGGTTAGGGTTCGGGCTAGGGTTAGGGTTAGGGGACGGGGACGGTTTAGGGTCCAGGGGAGGGTACGACAACGCTTTAGGGGGAGCGTACGTGTGAGGGCGCGGGTTAGTGTTAGCGTACGGGTTAGGATTAGGGGACGGGTGAGGGTCAGGCTTCGGGGAAGGGTTAGGGTTAGGGTTCGGGCTAGGGTTAGGGTTAGGGGACGGGGACGGTTTAGGGTCCAGGGGAGGGTACGACAACGCTTTAGGGGGAGCGTACGTGTGAGGGCGCGGGTTAGTGTTAGCGTACGGGTTAGGATTAGGGGACGGGTGAGGGTCAGGCTTCGGGGAAGGTTAGGGTTAGGGTTCGGGCTAGGGTTAGGGTTAGGGGACGGGGACGGTTTAGGGTCCAGGTGAGGGTACGACAACGCTTTAGGGGGAGCGTAGGTGTGAGGGCGCGGGTTAGTGTTAGCAGTACGGGTTAGGATTAGGGGACGGGTGAGGGTCAGGCTTCGGGGAAGTGTTAGGGTTAGGGTTCGGGCTAGGGTTAGGGTTAGGGGACGGGGACGGTTTAGGGTCCAGGGGAGGGTACGACAACGCTTTAGGGGGAGTGTACGTGTGAGGGCGCGGGTTAGTGTTAGCGTACGGGTTAGGATTAGGGGACGGGTGAGGGTCAGGCTTCGGGGAAGGGTTAGGGTTAGGGTTCGGGCTAGGGTTAGGGTTAGGGTTTGAGTACGGTTTAGGGTCCAGGTGCAGGTACGAAAACGGTTTAGGGTGAACGTACGTGTGAGGGCATGGGTTAGTGTTAGCGTACGGTTTAGGACTTGGGAATGGGTTAGGGTAAGGCTTCGGGGAAGGGTTAGGGTGGATCATACTCTGGGTTCCACATGCATGTTTTAGCTGAAGGAAGAATCCCTTAAACCTGGAGAGTTGAGACCCGTGGAATGGGTACCATGCAATATGACTTCAAAGGGTCTTCATTTGCTCACCGAACCTCTCCAATCCTATCACTGCTGTGTTTATGCCCCTGTACACACGCTTGATTCTCTTTCGGAGACATAGCAATCCATAGGTTTTAAGATACTTACTAGTCAGGTACATTCTTAGGCGTTTAATATGGGGTGTTGAGTCCATTTCGTGTAGCAAGGAGTAGCTCTTGTCTATTACATATTTGGCTTAAGGAACTTTATCTGTGCTCATTTCAATCTCTGGTTTTATGCAGCACCCCAACTCACCTTTCCCCTTAAGCAAGCATAAGTTGGTTTTCTAAATTTGAGACCCTGTTCTCTTTTGTAATCCAGTTCCTTTGTAGCCAAGTTTACATTCCGTGTATTAGTGATATCTTATGATGTTTCTTTTTCTGTGTGACTTATTTCAGTTAGAATCATCATACCTGAATCCACTCATTATGCTGCTACGGGCCTGATGACATAGATTTCATTGCTGAGTGATATTGCATTGTACGTAAGTACCACAACTTCTTTATCCATTTTTCACTTTCTGCGATATTGAACTTGTACCGTAAACGAGGTTCTTGTAAACAGAGCCGTCCCAAACTTTGGGGTGGCTGTGTCTTTTTGATTTTAATTTCCCTAAGCTATAGGACCATAAGTGGAAGTGCCCTAGGCTCTGTTGCTTTGTTTTTTAGATGTTTCAGGAAACACCATACACTTCTCCCGAGTGGCTGTTGGCAATTTACATCCCGCCCATCAGCATAACAAGGCTCCCAGTTCTCCATGGCCTGTCCTGCCTTTCTGGATTTTACACTTTTTTCAGATGGCCCTTTTGACCGGGGGAAGTGAGACTTCATTGTAGTGCAGATTTCCTTTGCAAGCTTGCTTGGTTGGCCAAAAAGGGCGTATGCGTTTTTTCCTGAATATATTCAGGAAAAAACGCATACGCCCTTTTTGGCCAAGTGCATCATTGTCGAGGTTCTGACTTTCTTCATATGTTTTCAGTGCAATTCCAGTCTACCTCCTGAAATCGGTTTCCTGCAATTCTGCCTTGCTTTCATTGCCTCTTCATAGCCTTACCTCAATATATTTTTTGAAAATAGTTGGCCTTTATAACTCTGCAGGTTTTTGAATTGCAGTGGCCCTTAGCTCCATTTTTCAGGTCTTATTTTTGTGATCTTGCCTCATAACCACAGGATTCCTTCAGGCCCTATTCTTCTTCTGGGGCACCTTGCTGTGCCTTTGGTTAATTCTTCTTACTGATGTGAAATTAGAGTGACATGTGCCCATTGAAACCGCTACAGCTAGTTTCTCACTGGTTCCCCCTATTCCCATTCATCCTCCGCACTAACTGCAGACTGTGCGATACCAGAACTTAAAGGCATTGACTCTCCATGTGGGGATGTTGTTAGTAAAGCGGCTGGAATGTCGATCCGGAGCCCCAGGAGAGGAAAAATGAGGTGCGTTTTAGAAACCTTTCCCGATCATATGGTATACCAGTCGCTGGGTTTCCCAAGCATGGTTTAGCTGTAGGAAGATTCCCTTCAACCTGGAGTGTTGGGACCCTTGGAATGAGTAGCATGAAGTATTGCATTAAACTTTCGGCAGTTGCTCACCAAAGCTCACCAATCCTCTCAGCCCCAAGTGTCCAGCCTTATGTCTTATCCAGCTGTGGGTTTATATGTGGTCAATCCAGGTTGCATCACAGCCCCTGAGCAAATTTTGTAAGAATTTTTCTCTCTTTCATTGTTTCTGCATTTTGTTTTTAAAATTTATTTCTATAATGGGGTTTAGCTCATTTTCACTGCTGTGTTTGTGCCGCTCTGCACACACTTGATTCCCTTATGGAGATATATCAATACATGGGTTTTAAGATTCTTATTACTCAGATATATTTCTCTGCGGTGTATAGGGTGTGTTGAGGCCAGTTCATTGAGCAAGGTGTAGATCTTGTCTAATACCTATTTGGTTTATTGAACGGTATCTGTGCTAATTTCAAACTCTGGTTTTATGCATCACCCCACCTCTCCTTTCCCCTTAAGCTGACATAAGTGTGTTTTCTAAATGTGAGACACTGTTCTGTTCTGTAATTCATTTCTTGTGCAGCCATATTTACCCTCCCTCTATAAGGTGATATCTTATGATATGTTTCTTTTTCTGTTTGACTTATTTCAAGTAGTATTATCGGACCTAAATCCACTCTTTATCCTTCTACTAGCCTTATTACATTGATTTCATGGTGAAGAGATATTCCATTGTACATAAGTACCACATCTTCTTTATCCATTGTTCTCTTTCCTGGGATATTTAAGGTGTACTGAAGTTGAGGTTCTTGTAAACAGAGTAGCCCTAAACTGTGGTGTGCTTGTGTCTTGTTGATTTTTAGACTTCCCTAGATATACTCCCATGATTGGAAGTGTCCTATGCTCTGTAGCTCTGTTTTTTAGATGATTTAGGAACCACCATACACTTCTCCAGAGTGGCTCTCGGCAGTTCACACACTGCCCATCAGCGTATAAAGGCTCCCTGTTCTCCATGGCCTGTCCTGCATTTCTGGTTTTTACAATTTTTTAGGATGGCCCTTTTGACCGGTGGGAAGTGAGACTTCTTTGTTGTGCACATTTGCATTGCTTGCTTGCTTCGTTGCCCATAAAGTGCGTATGCGTTTTTTCCTGGATATAATCAGGAAAAAACGCATACGCCCTTTTGGGCCAACTGCATCATTGTCGAAATTCTGCCGCTTTTCATGTGCGTTAAAGACGAGTCCAATCTATCTCTTGAAATCTGTTTCTTGCAATTCTGTCTTGCATTCAGATCCTCTTCTTTGCCTTACCTCAACATATTTTTGGACGTTAGTTTTCATTTATAACTCTGCAGGTTTGTGAATTGCAGTGACCCTGAGCTCCATTTTTTAAGTTGCTCTTTTGTGAGCTGGCCTCAAACCCGCAGGATTGCTTCAGGCCCTATTTTGGCTCCGGCGAGGCAGGCTGAGCCTTTCTTTAATTCTTATTCTTAATGGGAAATTAGAGTGATATGTGCCCGTCCAAACCCCTACAACTATTCTCTCATTGGTTCCCCCTCTTCCCGTTCATCCTCCTCACAATTTGCAAAATGTGTGAAACAGAAGTTTAAATGTGCTGATTCTCCAAGTGGGGAGATTCTAAGTAACGTGGCTGGAATGGTGAACAGGAGCACCAGGAGAGGATAAATGAGGTGCATTTTAGACACATCTCCCGATCACATGGTGTACAGTCCTCTGGGTTTTCCATGCATGTTTTAGCTGTAGGAAGATCCCTTGAACCTGCAGATTTGGGACCCATTGAATGGGTACCAGGTAGTATTACTTTAAAGGGTGTGCATTTCCTCACCCAACCTCACATTTCTCTTAGCGCAAACAGTTTCCAGCCTTATGTCTCATCCTGCTGTGGGTCTAGATGTGTTCAATCCATGTTGCATCACCGTCCCTGAGGAAAAGTTGTAAGAGGTTTTCTCTGTCTCTCTGTCGTTTATTTTTTTCAATTTATTACTATATTGGTTACAGCTGATTTTCAAAGCTCTGTTTCTTGCTGCTGTACATCCACTTGATTCACGTACAGAGAGACATCAATAAATTCTTTTTCAGATTCTTACCAGTCGTATATATTCTTTTCCGGTGACTTGAGTGTGCTGAGTGCAGTTCTTTTAGCTACCGTGTAGGCCTTGTTGATTATCAGTTTGGTATTTGGAATGGTATCTTTGCTAATTTCAACCTCCTGGATGATGCCTCACCCCTCCCCACCTTTCCCGTTTAGCAGCCTTATGCGTGTTTTCTACATATTTGACTATGTTTTTGTTTTGTAATTTATTTCATGTGTAGCCATTTTGGATTCCACCTTTAAGTGATATCTTATGATATGTGTCTTTTTCTTTTTGAATTCTGTCACTTAGAATGATCATACGTAACTCCTCCGGAGTTGTTACAACTGGCCATATTTCATTGATTTCCAGGCTGAATAATATTCCACTCTACCTAAGTACCACATCTCTATCCATTTTTTCCCTCCAGAGACATTTAAGTTATATCCTAGTCGAGGATCTTTTAAACAGAGAGGGGGTAAACATTGGGGTGCCTGTGTCCTCTCGATTTTTGTTTTTCCCAAGATATACGCCCATGAGTGCAAGTGCCCTATGCTCTGTAGCTCATTTTTTAGATGCTTTAGTAAACACAATACACTTCTCCAGAATGGCCGTTGGCAATATACATTTCCACTATAAGTCTCACAGGGCTCCCTCTTCTCGTTGCCCTGTCCTGCATTTCTGTTGTTTACGCTTTATGAGGATGGCTCTTCTGACTGATGCGAAGTGATATCTTTTGTAGTATTGACTTCCAGTGCCCACCTGTTTGGTTGGCTAAAAAAGTGTATGCCCTTTTCTTGAATATATACAGAAAAAAACGCATACACCCTTTTTGGCCAACTGCAATGTTGGCAATGTTCAGCTCCTTTTCTTGTGCTTAATGGCGAGTCCTTTCTACCTCCTCAAATCCCTTTCCTGCCATTCTCCCTTGCTTACAAGTCCTTTTCTCTGACTTTCCTCAAGACATTTTTCAGTGATGGATATTTTCAACTCTGCAGTTTTGTGAATTTTACTGCCCCTGAGTTCCATTGTTCAACTTGTGTTTATGGGAACTGGCCACAAAGCAGCGGGATTTCCTCAAGCCCTATACTGTTTCCATGGGCAACCCTAGCCTTTGGTCAATTCGTCTTCCTGATTGGAAATTAGAGTGACATGTGCCTGTCTGAACACCTAGGACTTGTCTCTCATTGTTCCTCATCCTTCCGCTTCATCCTCTGGACAAATTCCAAACTGTACGCAACAGGATGTTGACAGTGCTGACATCTCCAAGTGGGGAGACTGTTAGTAAAGACGCTGGAGGGGTGAACCCGAGCACCAGGAGATGAGGAGATGAGATGCCTTTTCCAAACTCTTCCCGATCAGACGGTATACCATCCTCTGGGTGTGACAGACATGTTTTAGCAGTAGGAAGAGTCCCATTCATGTAAGGAGAACACCAGGGCTTTTTCAAAATCAGTGTCTCCCCGAAACCCAAACTGGGGAAGTTTTTAAGCTACGGCTACACATATGTTCATTAAGGGCCTTGGGAAGTAGGCAGAGTCCAAACTTTAGATGATTGAAGTCTTCAGGGTCAGAAGCACTCACCACCAGCTTCCCTTAGGCTACACTTTAACTGTCATTGATAGATGATGTCAATAAAAATATCTATTCTTTTTCAGATTATTTCCCCTTATAGGTTATTGCAAAATGTTGAGTGTAGTTCCCTGTGCTATACAGTAGTTCCTTGTTGATGATCTATTTTATACATAGCAGTGTGTATGTGTTAATTCCAAACTGTTAATTTATCCCTCCTCCCACCTTTCCCCTTTGGTAATAATAAATTATAAGATTTTATACTTCTCAGAAATGGGGGAGCTGAAAGAGAGGTATCATTTTCAATGGAAAAGCATTTAAAACAAGATTGAAGGTTTAACCAAGATTATTAGATGTACATCCTTGGAAAGAAATCACTTCATTTCTCTAATATTGACCTGACAAATAAGACAAACCTTTTCACTGAACTTGCTTATAATAAAGTGATGGAAATATCAAATGGAAGTGTTAGAAACATCTTATTTTACCCGAGCCTTATACACTGTTCTATGTTAACTACAGTTTGGCTCACACATCTGTTCATTGAGGTTACAATAGTCTCAATTTCTGTTACTGATCCTCCAGAGTGGACCCCAACAAGTGTCCCCCTGCCCAGTGTCATTGGGGCCAACAGATCGAGACTGAGTTTGGTTCACAAGCAAAGGAAACTTTATATTTTGATCAGAGAATGGAGAGGTGAGAGCATGCACTACCCCGTGGGCTGTGGGCTGGGCTGCTGTGTAGAGATCCTGTCAGAGTCAGTGGGAGGGAGGGAGGCGGCGGAGCTCTCGAGGGCCGGGTTGGCTGTAGCTCAGGCTCTATATCGTGGAGTCTGCACTGGGCCCCAGGAGCTGAGGTGTCGACCCAGCCATTCTGCACTAGGAAATCTGGTCTGAAGTGCCGGGTGTGGAACCTCTGCATGCGGGACCCTAGGAGCACGTGAAATTAGACAAAGCACAAAGGATAAAAAAGGTTAGACTTGACTTTATTGCCCAGATTCTATTTTTATCTCCCAGGGATTTTTAATGGGCTTTGCTGGGGACAAACCCCTCCTCTGCCTTTTGTCCCGTTCCTCATTCTTGGAGTGCTGAGGGTGCAGACCCTTCTTCTGTAACTGCTGAGTGCTGAGTTGGGAGCCCTCATACCCTGGGGCGAGGGTCAGAGCTTCTCCCCAGCAGCCTCCAGGTGACGTTGATTGTCCCCAGGACCCCTGCCTCCCTGCTCGTCCACCTGAGCACCAGCATTGGAAGTGTTATAGATTCTAATGACCTTTAAGGGTCCAGGAAAGAGATGTGCAGAGACGCTGTGGGGGCCGGTTTCACCCCGCCCCACATTTGTTCGGCCACCTTAGGCTGACCGTTTCTGCCAGCCTAGATGCTCTGACCAGTAGTCTGCGCTTTCTTCAATTAGGCCCCTGAATTAACGTACAAACAGCACCAGGTGTCAGAGCCCTGCCCGCTCAACTCCCAGACAGTCCAGGGTCAGTGGTGATCAAGGACCATGATGGCCACTGAGTCAACAGCCTTTTGAAGTAAACAGGAGTCCAGCCGGTCTTATTGGCCACCATCATCACGGTGTCTGTAGGCTTTTCTATGGTGACAGTGTGGTATACTGTTCCCCCGCCAAGATTATTAGCTCCCCTCTGGGTGCAGTAAGTCCTGCAAGCAGTAGTCTACTCTTTTGGGACACACTCTTGTTGTTTTATGAGAGAAACTCCAGGTCAAGTGATGTTCACACGAGTCGTCATGGTGCCCTGTTGCCCCCGGTTATCTCTCTGGATGTTGGAGTTGGAGGGCCTCCTCACTCGAGGTCGGTGTGCCCACGGAGCGAACCCTGCAACTTCAGGGCATGGTTGGTGGTTAGGATCACCACGTGGGGTCCTTTTCCCTTAGGAGGGAGGTGGCCTTTTGGGCTGCTGATTTCCAGGTTTTTAGATACCGCCAGTATCTTGGCCAGATGTGGCAGTGGGCCAAGCCCCTTGGTGACCGTAGTTTATCCTACCTGGATGGCATTCTTGCATTGTTCCATTTCAAGTGGTCCCAGTTTTTGCACTAATTCTCCAATGGCGATTCACCTTTCACCGGGAATGTAAAGGTCAAAGGGTTTAGCTAAATTAGGGAGTTCCAGGGCAAGGGTCTGAATTGACTGCTCTTTCCATTCTTGAAAGGCCACTTCTGGATTCTATTCAAAAGGATCATCATCTTTTCCTTTCAGTGTTTCATATAGAGGCCCAGCTAGTAGACTGTAGTTAGGGATCCAGAAGCAGCAAACCCTGGCCTCCCCAGGAACCCCTAAGCTGTCTTCTAGTTTTAGAAAGGGGTAAGGCTGAAAATGGTTTCTTCCCTTTCCTGGGATGGGCTTCTCTGACCTTCTGTGAGAATGAAGCCCAGGCAGGTCACCGCAGTCTGTGATATTTGAGCTTTTTCTTGGACAACTTCTATCCTTTATTGGCTTGGTAGTTCAGAGGCCTCCTTAGTAGGGCTGGCGATCAGAATGTCGTCTGCATACTTGAAGGAGGGTTTCCTTTTCCAGAGGTAGAACTTTTAGGTCTTTAGCTAAGCTTTCCCCAAAGATGGTGTGGGAATTTTTGCACCCTTGGGGCCAGACGGCCCGGAAGTATTGTTTTAGTTGTATGTTGAGTCCTGCCACTCACAAGCCAAAATTTCTTGTGACTCTGGGACTAATGGAATACAAAAGAAGGCATCATTGAAGACTAATACAGAATACCATGTCCTGGTGGTTGGTAGAATGACCAGCAGGGTGTAGGAATTAGGAGCAACTGGAGGTATATCCTCGGTGGCTTCACTGACTGTCCTGACATCCTTTACCAGGTCCCCAGCAGCCCATGGGGCTCTCGTGGTCAGACCAATCCCAGAATATGGAGCTCACCTGGGCAGGTACCCCACCCCCACCCCAGCCCACGGGGCTCTCGTGGTCAGGCCCCTCCCAGGATACAGAGCTACCCTTGCAGGTACCGTGGCAGGGCTGGGCACACAGGAACCGTGCACATAGCCCTCATTGCAGAGCACCCCCAGCTCACCTGTCGCTCAGAGCTGACACAGAGCACCTCAGAGCAGGACTTGAACTAACAAACAGCAGCTGCGACAGGTCTGTGACCCTGGGCATCACTCCGTGAGGCCTCCCTCCACCTGGTCTTCCAGAGACTTCCACTGCACCCGGGGCACCAGGCCTCTGTCTCCAACCACCACCCACCCCTCCTCTCCCTGACTCCTGGGTTCCTCTCATTAGGAGAGGGTTTTCTTGAAGTTGTCTCCCACTCATGGGCCAGATAAAATGATTAGAAAACAAGCCAAAGCTGCAGCCCCTTGTCTATCCTGACTCTCAGGAGCCCACACCTGTTCCTTGGACCTGGCCGGTTCAGCAAGTTCCATTTTCTGCAACTGTGAGCCCCTGAGGGGTGATGATTGGCTGACCTGGGCAGCCTTACCGTGCCGGCCAGCCCTCCCCAGGTGTGCCTGGGTTGAGATCAATATAAATACCACTCCAGGCAGCAAGAGCCCCTGCAGCCGTGCCTGACGCCATTTTCTCTGCCCTGTCAGCAGTCTCGGGGCTGGGCTGGTGGGAGGGAGTGAGAGGCCACGGCTTTGTGGGTGGCCCAGTGTGAGTGGGGCTCTGCTGGACTTTCTGCAGCAGTTGCCAGGCTGCCACCTGCTAAAGAAGAGGATGTGTCACCCATACCTGCTGCTGGAATTTCTCCCTGGGCAGAGGTGAGGAAGGAAAAAAGCAGTGGGGGCAGGGACAGGACGGGTATCTCAGGCAGGGAAATGGAAATCTTCCAGAAGAGCACCCAGGGCCAGGACCATCCTGGCTGGCCTGCAGGCACCAAGTCGGCCGGCATGCTGTCACTCGTGTGGCTCTATGGCCCTTCCTCTAGGCTTTCAAGTCCTTGTATATATTCAGGTGTTTTACCTGGGACGGGTGGGAATAGTTCAGCAGCAACTGGCCTGGGGCTCAGCTCACGTTTACTCACAGATGCCTCGGCACGGTGCCCCAGCTTTGCAATGAGGACGCTTGTTGCGTGGGGGCTGCTGGCTGAATGGGAGACGATTCCCCACCACTGACCAACTTCAGAATTGTTTACAACTGGAGCAAGTGCCCTGATACGGTTTTCCTCTGTGTAACTGGTGGGTTCTGTGTTTTTTTTCTCTTTTTCGTTTTTGGTTCAAGGTAGATTTTATTCCTCTTTTTTGTATTTACAGATATAAGCATGGAAATAATTTATTCATATAAATACATGTATGTGCAGGGAATAATTGTTTTTTCTGTTTTATTTTTTAAATTTTATTTCTTTTTAATTTTGAATTTTATTTTATATTTTTATACAGCAGGTTCTTATTGGTTATCTATTTTATACATATAAATGTATACATGCCAATCCCAGTCTCTCAACTCCTCCCACCACCACCCCCCCAACAGCTTTCCCCCCTTGTTGTCCATACGTTTGTTGTCTACATCTGTTGCTCTATTTATGCCTTGCAAAATGGTTAATCTGTACAGTTTTTCTAGGTTCCACATATATGCATGAATATACAAGATTTGTTTTTCTCTTTCTGACTTACTTCACTCTGTATGACAGTCTCTAGATCCATCGACGTCTCTACAAATGACCCAATTTCATTCCTTTTCATGGCTTAGTAATATTCCATTTTATATATGTACCACAGCTTTATGCATTCGTCTGTCTGTGGGCATTTAGGTTGCTTCCATTACCTCGATATTGTAAATAGTGATGCAATGAACATTGCGGTGAATGACTCTTTTTGATTTATGGTTTTGTCTGGGTATATGTCCAGTACTGGGATTGCTGTATCATATGGTAATTCTATTGTTAGTTTCTTAAGAAATTCCATATTGTTCTCCATAGTGACTGTATCAATTTATATTCCCAACAATAGTGGAAGAGGGTTCCTTTTCTCCACACCCTTTCCAGCATTTTTTGTTTGTAGAATTTCTGATGATGCCCATGCTACCAGGTGTGAGGTGATACTTCATTGTTGAGTCCATTTTGTTGAGCAAGGGGTAGGTCTTGTCTATTACATATTTGGCTTATGGAACGGTATCTGTGCTAATTTCAAACTCTGCTTTTATGCAGCACCCCAACTCACCTTCCCCCTTAAGCAAGCATAAGTTGGTTTTCTAAACTTGAGACCCTGTTCTGTTTTGTAATTCAGTTCATGTGTAGCCAAGTTCACATTCCGTGTATTAGTGATATCTTATGATGTTTCTTTTTCTGTGTGACTTATTTCAGTTAGAATCATCGTACCTGAATCCACTCATTATGCTGCTACGGGCCTGATGACATAGATTTCATTGCTGAGTGATATTGCTTTGTACGTAAGTACCACAACTTCTTTATCCATTTTTCACTTTCTGCATGTTGAACTTGTACTGTAAACGAGGTTCTTGTAAACAGAGCCGTCCCAAACTTTGGGGTGGCTGTGTCTTTTTGATTTTAATTTCCCTAAGCTATAGGACCATAAGTGGAAGTGCCCTAGGCTCTGTTGCTTTGTTTTTTAGATGTTTCAGGAAACACCATACACTTCTCCCGAGTGTCTGTTGGCAATTTACATCCCGCCCATCAGCATAACAAGGCTCCCAGTTCTCCATGGCCTGTCCTGCCTTTCTGGATTTTACACTTTTTTCAGATGGCCCTTTTGACCGGGGGGAAGTGAGACTTCATTGTAGTGCAGATTTCCTTTGCAAGCTTGCTTGGTTGGCCAAAAAGGGCGTATGCGTTTTTTCCTGAATATATTCAGGAAAAAACGCATACGCCCTTTTTGGCCAAGTGCATCATTGTGGACGTTCTGCCTCTTTTCCTATGCTTTCAATGCAATTCCAGTCTACCTCCTGAAATCGGTTTCCTGCAATTCTGCCCCGCTTTCAAGTCCTCTTGGCAGCCTTACTTCAGTATATTTTTGGACGATAGCTGTCATTTATAACTCTGCAGGTTTGTGAATTACAGTGCCCCTGAGCTCCTTTCTTCAACTCGCTTTCTTGTGAGCTGGCCGCAACACCGCAGGATGGCTTCAGGCCCTAATCTGGTTCCGGCACGGCACGCTGAGCCTTTGGTTAATTCCTCTTCCTGGTGGGAAATGAGAGTTAAATTTGCCCGTCCAGACACCTCCAGCTAGTCTCTCATTGGTTCTCCCTATTCCTGTTCATCTTCCGCAGAAATTGCAAACTGGGCCAAACAGGAGGTTAAAGGCGACTGACTCTCCAAGTGGGGAGAGTGTTAGTAAAGCGTCTGGAATGTTGCACCCGAGTACCAGGGGACGAAAACTGAGACATATTTGAACACGTCTCCCATTCACACGGTTGATCATACTCTGGGTTCCACATGCATGTTTTAGCTGAAGGAAGAATACCTTAAACCTGGAGAGTTGAGACCCGTGGAATGGGTACCATGCAATATGACTTCAAAGGGTCTTCATTTGCTCACCGAACCTCTCCAATCCTATCACTGCTGCGTTTATGCCCCTGTACACATGCTTGATTCTCTTTCGGAGACATAGCAATCCATAGGTTTTAAGATACTTACTAGTCAGGTACATTCTTAGGCGTTTAATATGGGTGTTGAGTCCATTTCGTTGAGCAAGGAGTAGCTCTTGTCTATTCCATATTTGGCTTAAGGAACTTTATCTGTGCTCATTTCAATCTCTGGTTTTATGCAGCACCCCAACTCACCTTTCCCCTTAAGCAAGCATAAGTTGGTTTTCTAAATTTGAGACCCTGTTCTGTTTTGTAATTCAGTTCCTGTGTAGCCAAGTTTACATTCCGTGTATTAGTGATATCTTATGATGTTTCTTTTTCTGTGTGACTTATTTCAGTTAGAATCATCATACCTGAATCCACTCATTATGCTGCTACGGGCCTGATGACATAGATTTCATTGCTGAGTGATATTGCATTGTACGTAAGTACCACAACTTCTTTATCCATTTTTCACTTTCTGCGATATTGAACTTGTACTGTAAACGAGGTTCTTGTAAACAGAGGCGTCCCAAACTTTGGGGTGGCTGTGTCTTTTTGATTTTAATTTCCCTAAGCTATAGGACCATAAGTGGAAGTGCCCTAGGCTCTGTTGCTTTGTTTTTTAGATGTTTCAGGAAACACCATACACTTCTCCCGAGTGTCTGTTGGCAATTTACATCCCGCCCATCAGCATAACAAGGCTCCCAGTTCTCCATGGCCTGTCCTGCCTTTCTGGATTTTACACTTTTTTCAGATGGCCCTTTTGACCGGGGGGAAGTGAGACTTCATTGTAGTGCAGATTTCCTTTGCAAGCTTGCTTGGTTGGCCAAAAAGGGCGTATGCGTTTTTTCCTGAATATATTCAGGAAAAAACGCATACGCCCTTTTTGGCCAAGTGCATCATTGTGGACGTTCTGCCTCTTTTCCTATGCTTTCAATGCAATTCCAGTCTACCTCCTGAAATCGGTTTCCTGCAATTCTGCCCCGCTTTCAAGTCCTCTTGGCAGCCTTACTTCAGTATATTTTTGGACGATAGCTGTCATTTATAACACTGCAGGTTTGTGAATTACAGTGCCCCTGAGCTCCTTTCTTCAACTCGCTTTCTTGTGAGCTGGCCGCAACACCGCAGGATGGCTTCAGGCCCTAATCTGGTTCCGGCACGGCACGCTGAGCCTTTGGTTATTTCCTCTTCCTGGTGGGAAATGAGAGTTAAATTTGCCCGTCCAGACACCTCCAGCTAGTCTCTCATTGGTTCTCGCTATTCCTGTTCATCTTCCGCAGAAATTGCAAACTGGGCCAAACAGGAGGTTAAAGGCGACTGACTCTCCAAGTCGGGGAGAGTGTTAGTAAAGCGTCTGGAATGTTGCACCCGAGTACCAGGGTACGAAAACTGAGACATATTTGAACACGTCTCCCATTCACACGGTTGATCATACTCTGGGTTCCACATGCATGTTTTAGCTGAAGGAAGAATACCTTAAACCTGGAGAGTTGAGACCCGTGGAATGGGTACCATGCAATATGACTTCAAAGGGTCTTCATTTGCTCACCGAACCTCTCCAATCCTATCACTGCTGCGTTTATGCCCCTGTACACATGCTTGATTCTCTTTCGGAGACATAGCAATCCATAGGTTTTAAGATACTTACTAGTCAGGTACATTCTTAGGCGTTTAATATGCGGTGTTGAGTCCATTTCGTTGAGCAAGGAGTAGCTCTTGTCTATTCCATATTTGGCTTAAGGAACTTTATCTGTGCTCATTTCAATCTCTGGTTTTATGCAGCACCCCAACTCACCTTTCCCCTTAAGCAAGCATAAGTTGGTTTTCTAAATTTGAGACCCTGTTCTGTTTCTGTAATTCAGTTCCTGTGTAGCCAAGTTTACATTCCGTGTATTAGTGATATCTTATGATGTTTCTTTTTCTGTGTGACTTATTTCAGTTAGAATCATCATACCTGAATCCACTCATTATGCTGCTACGGGCCTGATGACATAGATTTCATTGCTGAGTGATATTGCATTGTATGTAAGTACCACAAGTTCTTTATCCATTTTTCACTTTCTGCGATATTGAACTTGTACTGTAAACGAGGTTCTTGTAAACAGAGGCGTCCCAAACTTTGGGGTGGCTGTGTCTTTTTGATTTTAATTTCCCTAAGCTATAGGACCATAAGTGGAAGTGCCCTAGGCTCTGTTGCTTTGTTTTTTAGATGTTTCAGGAAACACCATACACTTCTCCCGAGTGTCTGTTGGCAATTTACATCCCGCCCATCAGCATAACAAGGCTCCCAGTTCTCCATGGCCTGTCCTGCCTTTCTGGATTTTACACTTTTTTCAGATGGCCCTTTTGACCGGGGGGAAGTGAGACTTCATTGTAGTGCAGATTTCCTTTGCAAGCTTGCTTGGTTGGCCAAAAAGGGCGTATGCGTTTTTTCCTGAATATATTCAGGAAAAAACGCATACGCCCTTTTTGGCCAAGTGCATCATTGTGGACGTTCTGCCTCTTTTCCTATGCTTTCAATGCAATTCCAGTCTACCTCCTGAAATCGGTTTCCTGCAATTCTGCCCCGCTTTCAAGTCCTCTTGGCAGCCTTACTTCAGTATATTTTTGGACGATAGCTGTCATTTATAACTCTGCAGGTTTGTGAATTACAGTGCCCCTGAGCTCCTTTCTTCAACTCGCTTTCTTGTGAGCTGGCCGCAACACCGCAGGATGGCTTCAGGCCCTAATCTGGTTCCGGCACGGCACGCTGAGCCTTTGGTTATTTCCTCTTCCTGGTGGGAAATGAGAGTTAAATTTGCCCGTCCAGACACCTCCAGCTAGTCTCTCATTGGTTCTCCCTATTCCTGTTCATCTTCCGCAGAAATTGCAAACTGGGCCAAACAGGAGGTTAAAGGCGCTGACTCTCCAAGTGGGGAGAGTGTTAGTAAAGCGTCTGGAATGTTGCACCCGAGTACCAGGGTACGAAAACTGAGACATATTTGAACACGTCTCCCATTCACATGGTTGATCATACTCTGGGTTCCACATGCATGTTTTAGCTGAAGGAAGAATACCTTAAACCTGGGTAGTTGAGACCCGTGGAATGGGTACCATGCAATATGACTTTAAAGGGTCTTCATTTGCTCACCGAACCTCTCCAATCCTATCACTGCTGCGTTTATGCCCCTGTACACACTGCTTGATTCTCTTTCGGAGACATAGCAATCCATAGGTTTTAAGATACTTACTAGTCAGGTACATTCTTAGGCGTTTAATATGGGGTGTTGAGTCCATTTCGTTGAGCAAGGAGTAGCTCTTGTCTATTCCATATTTGGCTTAAGGAACTTTATCTGTGCTCATTTCAATCTCTGGTTTTATGCAGCACCCCAACTCACCTTTCCCCTTAAGCAAGCATAAGTTGGTTTTCTAAATTTGAGACCCTGTTCTGTTTTGGAATTCAGTTCCTGTGTAGCCAAGTTTACATTCCGTGTATTAGTGATATCTTATGATGTTTCTTTTTCTGTGTGACTTATTTCAGTTAGAATCATCGTACCTGAATCCACTCATTATGCTGCTACGGGCCTGATGACATAGATTTCATTGCTGAGTGATACTGCATTGTACGTAAGTACCACAAGTTCTTTATCCATTTTTCACTTTCTGTGATATTGAACTTGTACGGTAAACGAGGTTCTTGTAAACAGAGGCGTCCCAAACTTTGGGGTGGCTGTGTCTTTTTGATTTTAATTTCCCTAAGCTATAGGACCATAAGTGGAAGTGCCCTAGGCTCTGTTGCTTTGTTTTTTAGATGTTTCAGGAAACACCATACACTTCTCCCGAGTGTCTGTTGGCAATTTACATCCCGCCCATCAGCATAACAAGGCTCCCAGTTCTCCATGGCCTGTCCTGCCTTTCTGGATTTTACACTTTTTTCAGATGGCCCTTTTGACCGGGGGGAAGTGAGACTTCATTGTAGTGCAGATTTCCTTTGCAAGCTTGCTTGGTTGGCCAAAAAGGGCGTATGCGTTTTTTCCTGAATATATTCAGGAAAAAACGCATACGCCCTTTTTGGCCAAGTGCATCATTGTGGACGTTCTGCCTCTTTTCCTATGCTTTCAATGCAATTCCAGTCTACCTCCTGAAATCGGTTTCCTGCAATTCTGCCCCGCTTTCAAGTCCTCTTGGCAGCCTTACTTCAGTATATTTTTGGACGATAGCTGTCATTTATAACTCTGCAGGTTTGTGAATTACAGTGCCCCTGAGCTCCTTTCTTCAACTCGCTTTCTTGTGAGCTGGCCGCAACACCGCAGGATGGCTTCAGGCCCTAATCTGGTTCCGGCACGGCACGCTGAGCCTTTGGTTAATTCCTCTTCCTGGTGGGAAATGAGAGTTAAATTTGCCCGTCCAGACACCTCCAGCTAGTCTCTCATTGGTTCTCGCTATTCCTGTTCATCTTCCGCAGAAATTGCAAACTGGGCCAAACAGGAGGTTAAAGGGACTGACTCTCCAAGTGGGGAGAGTGTTAGTAAAGCGTCTGGAATGTTGCACCCGAGTACCAGGGGACGAAAACTGAGACATATTTGAACACGTCTCCCATTCACACGGTTGATCATACTCTGGGTTCCACATGCATGTTTTAGCTGAAGGAAGAATACCTTAAACCTGCAGAGTTGAGACCCGTGGAATGGGTACCATGCAATATGACTTCAAAGGGTCTTCATTTGCTCACCGAACCTCTCCAATCCTATCACTGCTGCGTTTATGCCCCTGTACACATGCTTGATTCTCTTTCGGAGACATAGCAATCCATAGGTTTTAAGATACTTACTAGTCAGGTACATTCTTAGGCGTTTAATATGCGGTGTTGAGTCCATTTCGTTGAGCAAGGAGTAGCTCTTGTCTATTCCATATTTGGCTTAAGGAACTTTATCTGTGCTCATTTCAATCTCTGGTTTTATGCAGCACCCCAACTCACCTTTCCCCTTAAGCAAGCATAAGTTGGTTTTCTAAATTTGAGACCCTGTTCTGTTCTGTAATTCAGTTCCTGTGTAGCCAAGTTTACATTCCGTGTATTACTGATATCTTATGATGTTTCTTTTTCTGTGTGACTTATTTCAGTTAGAATCATCATACCTGAATCCACTCATTGTGCTGCTAAGGGCCTGATGACATAGATTTCATTGCTGAGTGATATCGCATTTGTAAGTAAGTACCACAACTTCTTTATCCATTTTTCACTTTCTGCGATAGTTGAACTTGTACTGTAAACGAGGTTCTTGTAAACAGAGGCGTCCCAAACTTTGGGGTGGCTGTGTCTTTTTGATTTTAATTTCCCTAAGCTATAGGACCATAAGTGGAAGTGCCCTAGGCTCTGTTGCTTTGTTTTTTAGATGTTTCAGGAAACACCATACACTTCTCCCGAGTGTCTGTTGGCAATTTACATCCCGCCCATCAGCATAACAAGGCTCCCAGTTCTCCATGGCCTGTCCTGCCTTTCTGGATTTTACACTTTTTTCAGATGGCCCTTTTGACCGGGGGGACGTGAGACTTCATTGTAGTGCAGATTTCCTTTGCAAGTTTGCTTGGTTGGCCAAAAAGGGCGTATGCGTTTTTTCCTGAATATATTCAGGAAAAAACGCATACGCCCTTTTTGGCCAAGTGCATCATTGTGGACGTTCTGCCTCTTTTCCTATGCTTTCAATGCAATTCCAGTCTACCTCCTGAAATCGGTTTCCTGCAATTCTGCCCCGCTTTCAAGTCCTCTTGGCAGCCTTACTTCAGTATATTTTTGGACGATAGCTGTCATTTATAACTCTGCAGGTTTGTGAATTACAGTGCCCCTGAGCTCCTTTCTTCAACTCGCTTTCTTGTGAGCTGGCCGCAACACCGCAGGATGGCTTCAGGCCCTAATCTGGTTCCGGCACGGCACGCTGAGCCTTTGGTTATTTCCTCTTCCTGGTGGGAAATGAGAGTTAAATTTGCCCGTCCAGACACCTCCAGCTAGTCTCTCATTGGTTCTCCCTATTCCTGTTCATCTTCCGCAGAAATTGCAAACTGGGCCAAACAGGAGGTTAAAGGCGACTGACTCTCCAAGTGGGGAGAGTGTTAGTAAAGCGTCTGGAATGTTGCACCCGAGTACCAGGGTAGGAAAACTGAGACATATTTGAACACGTCTCCCGATTCACACTGGTTGATCATACTCTGGGTTCCACATGCATGTTTTAGCTGAAGGAAGAATACCTTAAACCTGGAGTAGTTGAGACCCGTGGAATGGGTACCATGCAATATGACTTCAAAGGGTCTTCATTTGCTCACCGAACCTCTCCAATCCTATCACTGCTGCGTTTATGCCCCTGTACACATGCTTGATTCTCTTTCGGAGACATAGCAATCCATAGGTTTTAAGATACTTACTAGTCAGGTACATTCTTAGGCGTTTAATATGGGGTGTTGAGTCCATTTCGTTGAGCAAGGAGTAGCTCTTGTCTATTCCATATTTGGCTTAAGGAACTTTATCTGTGCTCATTTCAATCTCTGGTTTTATGCAGCACCCCAACTCACCTTTCCCCTTAAGCAAGCATAAGTTGGTTTTCTAAATTTGAGACCCTGTTCTGTTCTGTAATTCAGTTCCTGTGTAGCCAAGTTTACATTCCGTGTATTACTGATATCTTATGATGTTTCTTTTTCTGTGTGACTTATTTCAGTTAGAATCATCATACCTGAATCCACTCATTATGCTGCTACGGGCCTGATGACATAGATTTCATTGCTGAGTGATACTGCATTGTACGTAAGTACCACAAGTTCTTTATCCATTTTTCACTTTCTGTGATATTGAACTTGTACTGTAAACGAGGTTCTTGTAAACAGAGGCGTCCCAAACTTTGGGGTGGCTGTGTCTTTTTGATTTTAATTTCCCTAAGCTATAGGACCATAAGTGGAAGTGCCCTAGGCTCTGTTGCTTTGTTTTTTAGATGTTTCAGGAAACACCATACACTTCTCCCGAGTGTCTGTTGGCAATTTACATCCCGCCCATCAGCATAACAAGGCTCCCAGTTCTCCATGGCCTGTCCTGCCTTTCTGGATTTTACACTTTTTTCAGATGGCCCTTTTGACCGGGGGGAAGTGAGACTTCATTGTAGTGCAGATTTCCTTTGCAAGCTTGCTTGGTTGGCCAAAAAGGGCGTATGCGTTTTTTCCTGAATATATTCAGGAAAAAACGCATACGCCCTTTTTGGCCAAGTGCATCATTGTGGACGTTCTGCCTCTTTTCCTATGCTTTCAATGCAATTCCAGTCTACCTCCTGAAATCGGTTTCCTGCAATTCTGCCCCGCTTTCAAGTCCTCTTGGCAGCCTTACTTCAGTATATTTTTGGACGATAGCTGTCATTTATAACTCTGCAGGTTTGTGAATTACAGTGCCCCTGAGCTCCTTTCTTCAACTCGCTTTCTTGTGAGCTGGCCGCAACACCGCAGGATGGCTTCAGGCCCTAATCTGGTTCCGGCACGGCACGCTGAGCCTTTGGTTAATTTCCTCTTCCTGGTGGGAAATGAGAGTTAAATTTGCCCGTCCAGACACCTCCAGCTAGTCTCTCATTGGTTCTCGCTATTCCTGTTCATCTTCCGCAGAAATTGCAAACTGGGCCAAACAGGAGGTTAAAGGCGCTGACTCTCCAAGTGGGGAGAGTGTTAGTAAAGCGTCTGGAATGTTGCACCCGAGTACCAGGGTAGGAAAACTGAGACATATTTGAACACGTCTCCCGATTCACACTGGTTGATCATACTCTGGGTTCCACATGCATGTTTTAGCTGAAGGAAGAATACCTTAAACCTGGAGAGTTGAGACCCGTGGAATGGGTACCATGCAATATGACTTCAAAGGGTCTTCATTTGCTCACCGAACCTCTCCAATCCTATCACTGCTGCGTTTATGCCCCTGTACACATGCTTGATTCTCTTTTGGAGACATAGCAATCCATAGGTTTTAAGATACTTACTAGTCAGGTACATTCTTAGGCGTTTAATATGGGGTGTTGAGTCCATTTCGTTGAGCAAGGAGTAGCTCTTGTCTATTCCATATTTGGCTTAAGGAACTTTATCTGTGCTCATTTCAATCTCTGGTTTTATGCAGCACCCCAACTCACCTTTCCCCTTAAGCAAGCATAAGTTGGTTTTCTAAATTTGAGACCCTGTTCTGTTTTGGAATTCAGTTCCTGTGTAGCCAAGTTTACATTCCGTGTATTAGTGATATCTTATGATGTTTCTTTTTCTGTGTGACTTATTTCAGTTAGAATCATCGTACCTGAATCCACTCATTATGCTGCTACGGGCCTGATGACATAGATTTCATTGCTGAGTGATACTGCATTGTACGTAAGTACCACAAGTTCTTTATCCATTTTTCACTTTCTGTGATATTGAACTTGTACGGTAAACGAGGTTCTTGTAAACAGAGGCGTCCCAAACTTTGGGGTGGCTGTGTCTTTTTGATTTTAATTTCCCTAAGCTATAGGACCATAAGTGGAAGTGCCCTAGGCTCTGTTGCTTTGTTTTTTAGATGTTTCAGGAAACACCATACACTTCTCCCGAGTGTCTGTTGGCAATTTACATCCCGCCCATCAGCATAACAAGGCTCCCAGTTCTCCATGGCCTGTCCTGCCTTTCTGGATTTTACACTTTTTTCAGATGGCCCTTTTGACCGGGGGGAAGTGAGACTTCATTGTAGTGCAGATTTCCTTTGCAAGCTTGCTTGGTTGGCCAAAAAGGGCGTATGCGTTTTTTCCTGAATATATTCAGGAAAAAACGCATACGCCCTTTTTGGCCAAGTGCATCATTGTGGACGTTCTGCCTCTTTTCCTATGCTTTCAATGCAATTCCAGTCTACCTCCTGAAATCGGTTTCCTGCAATTCTGCCCCGCTTTCAAGTCCTCTTGGCAGCCTTACTTCAGTATATTTTTGGACGATAGCTGTCATTTATAACTCTGCAGGTTTGTGAATTACAGTGCCCCTGAGCTCCTTTCTTCAACTCGCTTTCTTGTGAGCTGGCCGCAACACCGCAGGATGGCTTCAGGCCCTAATCTGGTTCCGGCACGGCACGCTGAGCCTTTGGTTAATTCCTCTTCCTGGTGGGAAATGAGAGTTAAATTTGCCCGTCCAGACACCTCCAGCTAGTCTCTCATTGGTTCTCGCTATTCCTGTTCATCTTCCGCAGAAATTGCAAACTGGGCCAAACAGGAGGTTAAAGGGACTGACTCTCCAAGTGGGGAGAGTGTTAGTAAAGCGTCTGGAATGTTGCACCCGAGTACCAGGGTACGAAAACTGAGACATATTTGAACACGTCTCCCGATCACATGGTTGATCATACTCTAGGGTTCCACATGCATGTTTTAGCTGAAGGAAGAATACCTTAAACCTGGAGTAGTTGAAACCCGTGGAATGGGTACCATGCAATATGACTTCAAAGGGTCTTCATTTGCTCACCGAACCTCTCCAATCCTATCACTGCTGCGTTTATGCCCCTGTACACATGCTTGATTCTCTTTCGGAGACATAGCAATCCATAGGTTTTAAGATACTTACTAGTCAGGTACATTCTTAGGCGTTTAATATGCGGTGTTGAGTCCATTTCGTTGAGCAAGGAGTAGCTCTTGTCTATTCCATATTTGGCTTAAGGAACTTTATCTGTGCTCATTTCAATCTCTGGTTTTATGCAGCACCCCAACTCACCTTTCCCCTTAAGCAAGCATAAGTTGGTTTTCTAAATTTGAGACCCTGTTCTGTTTTGGAATTCAGTTCCTGTGTAGCCAAGTTTACATTCCGTGTATTACTGATATCTTATGATGTTTCTTTTTCTGTGTGACTTATTTCAGTTAGAATCATCATACCTGAATCCACTCATTGTGCTGCTACGGGCCTGATGACATAGATTTCATTGCTGAGTGATACTTGCATTTGTAAGTAAATACCACAAGTTCTTTATCCATTTTTCACTTTCTGCTGATAGTTGAACTTGTACTGTAAACGAGGTTCTTGTAAACAGAGGCGTCCCAAACTTTGGGGTGGCTGTGTCTTTTTGATTTTAATTTCCCTAAGCTATAGGACCATAAGTGGAAGTGCCCTAGGCTCTGTTGCTTTGTTTTTTAGATGTTTCAGGAAACACCATACACTTCTCCCGAGTGTCTGTTGGCAATTTACATCCCGCCCATCAGCATAACAAGGCTCCCAGTTCTCCATGGCCTGTCCTGCCTTTCTGGATTTTACACTTTTTTCAGATGGCCCTTTTGACCGGGGGGAAGTGAGACTTCATTGTAGTGCAGATTTCCTTTGCAAGCTTGCTTGGTTGGCCAAAAAGGGCGTATGCGTTTTTTCCTGAATATATTCAGGAAAAAACGCATACGCCCTTTTTGGCCAAGTGCATCATTGTGGACGTTCTGCCTCTTTTCCTATGCTTTCAATGCAATTCCAGTCTACCTCCTGAAATCGGTTTCCTGCAATTCTGCCCCGCTTTCAAGTCCTCTTGGCAGCCTTACTTCAGTATATTTTTGGACGATAGCTGTCATTTATAACTCTGCAGGTTTGTGAATTACAGTGCCCCTGAGCTCCTTTCTTCAACTCACTTTCTTGTGAGCTGGCCGCAACACCGCAGGATGGCTTCAGGCCCTAATCTGGTTCCGGCACGGCACGCTGAGCCTTTGGTTAATTCCTCTTCCTGGTGGGAAATGAGAGTTAAATTTGCCCGTCCAGACACCTCCAGCTAGTCTCTCATTGGTTCTCGCTATTCCTGTTCATCTTCCGCAGAAATTGCAAACTGGGCCAAACAGGAGGTTAAAGGGACTGACTCTCCAAGTGGGGAGAGTGTTAGTAAAGCGTCTGGAATGTTGCACCCGAGTACCAGGGGAGGAAAACTGAGACATATTTGAACACGTCTCCCATTCACATGGTTGATCATACTCTGGGTTCCACATGCATGTTTTAGCTGAAGGAAGAATACCTTAAACCTGGAGAGTTGAGACCCGTGGAATGGGTACCATGCAATATGACTTCAAAGGGTCTTCATTTGCTCACCGAACCTCTCCAATCCTATCACTGCTGCGTTTATGCCCCTGTACACAGGCTTGATTCTCTTTCGGAGACATAGCAATCCATAGGTTTTAAGATACTTACTAGTCAGGTACATTCTTAGGCGTTTAATATGCGGTGTTGAGTCCATTTCGTTGAGCAAGGAGTAGCTCTTGTCTATTCCATATTTGGCTTAAGGAACTTTATCTGTGCTCATTTCAATCTCTGGTTTTATGCAGCACCCCAACTCACCTTTCCCCTTAAGCAAGCATAAGTTGGTTTTCTAAATTTGAGACCCTGTTCTGTTTTGGAATTCAGTTCCTGTGTAGCCAAGTTTACATTCCGTGTATTAGTGATATCTTATGATGTTTCTTTTTCTGTGTGACTTATTTCAGTTAGAATCATCGTACCTGAATCCACTCATTATGCTGCTACGGGCCTGATGACATAGATTTCATTGCTGAGTGATACTGCATTGTACGTAAGTACCACAAGTTCTTTATCCATTTTTCACTTTCTGTGATATTGAACTTGTACGGTAAACGAGGTTCTTGTAAACAGAGGCGTCCCAAACTTTGGGGTGGCTGTGTCTTTTTGATTTTAATTTCCCTAAGCTATAGGACCATAAGTGGAAGTGCCCTAGGCTCTGTTGCTTTGTTTTTTAGATGTTTCAGGAAACACCATACACTTCTCCCGAGTGTCTGTTGGCAATTTACATCCCGCCCATCAGCATAACAAGGCTCCCAGTTCTCCATGGCCTGTCCTGCCTTTCTGGATTTTACACTTTTTTCAGATGGCCCTTTTGACCGGGGGGAAGTGAGACTTCATTGTAGTGCAGATTTCCTTTGCAAGCTTGCTTGGTTGGCCAAAAAGGGCGTATGCGTTTTTTCCTGAATATATTCAGGAAAAAACGCATACGCCCTTTTTGGCCAAGTGCATCATTGTGGACGTTCTGCCTCTTTTCCTATGCTTTCAATGCAATTCCAGTCTACCTCCTGAAATCGGTTTCCTGCAATTCTGCCCCGCTTTCAAGTCCTCTTGGCAGCCTTACTTCAGTATATTTTTGGACGATAGCTGTCATTTATAACTCTGCAGGTTTGTGAATTACAGTGCCCCTGAGCTCCTTTCTTCAACTCGCTTTCTTGTGAGCTGGCCGCAACACCGCAGGATGGCTTCAGGCCCTAATCTGGTTCCGGCACGGCACGCTGAGCCTTTGGTTAATTCCTCTTCCTGGTGGGAAATGAGAGTTAAATTTGCCCGTCCAGACACCTCCAGCTAGTCTCTCATTGGTTCTCGCTATTCCTGTTCATCTTCCGCAGAAATTGCAAACTGGGCCAAACAGGAGGTTAAAGGCGACTGACTCTCCAAGTCGGGAGAGTGTTAGTAAAGCGTCTGGAATGTTGCACCCGAGTACCAGGGTACGAAAACTGAGACATATTTGAACACGTCTCCCGATTCACATGGTTGATCATACTCTGGGTTCCACATGCATGTTTTAGCTGAAGGAAGAATACCTTAAACCTGGAGTAGTTGAGAACCCGTGGAATGGGTACCATGCAATATGACTTCAAAGGGTCTTCATTTGCTCACCGAACCTCTCCAATCCTATCACTGCTGCATTTATGCCCCTGTACACATGCTTGATTCTCTTTCGGAGACATAGCAATCCATAGGTTTTAAGATACTTACTAGTCAGGTACATTCTTAGGCGTTTAATATGCGGTGTTGAGTCCATTTCGTTGAGCAAGGAGTAGCTCTTGTCTATTCCATATTTGGCTTAAGGAACTTTATCTGTGCTCATTTCAATCTCTGGTTTTATGCAGCACCCCAACTCACCTTTCCCCTTAAGCAAGCATAAGTTGGTTTTCTAAATTTGAGACCCTGTTCTGTTCTGTAATTCAGTTCCTGTGTAGCCAAGTTTACATTCCGTGTATTAGTGATATCTTATGATGTTTCTTTTTCTGTGTGACTTATTTCAGTTAGAATCATCAGTACCTGAATCCACTCATTATGCTGCTACGGGCCTGATGACATAGATTTCATTGCTGAGTGAT
Organism: Tursiops truncatus; assembly: GCF_011762595.2. Taxonomy (NCBI): domain Eukaryota; kingdom Metazoa; phylum Chordata; class Mammalia; order Artiodactyla; family Delphinidae; genus Tursiops; species Tursiops truncatus. Next base: position 25,171 of record NW_022983451.1, on the reverse strand, counting down.
ACTGCATTGTACGTAAGTACCACAAGTTCTTTATCCATTTTTCACTTTCTGTGATATTGAACTTGTACTGTAAACGAGGTTCTTGTAAACAGAGGCGTCCCAAACTTTGGGGTGGCTGTGTCTTTTTGATTTTAATTTCCCTAAGCTATAGGACCATAAGTGGAAGTGCCCTAGGCTCTGTTGCTTTGTTTTTTAGATGTTTCAGGAAACACCATACACTTCTCCCGAGTGTCTGTTGGCAATTTACATCCCGCCCATCAGCATAACAAGGCTCCCAGTTCTCCATGGCCTGTCCTGCCTTTCTGGATTTTACACTTTTTTCAGATGGCCCTTTTGACCGGGGGGAAGTGAGACTTCATTGTAGTGCAGATTTCCTTTGCAAGCTTGCTTGGTTGGCCAAAAAGGGCGTATGCGTTTTTTCCTGAATATATTCAGGAAAAAACGCATACGCCCTTTTTGGCCAAGTGCATCATTGTGGACGTTCTGCCTCTTTTCCTATGCTTTCAATGCAATTCCAGTCTACCTCCTGAAATCGGTTTCCTGCAATTCTGCCCCGCTTTCAAGTCCTCTTGGCAGCCTTACTTCAGTATATTTTTGGACGATAGCTGTCATTTATAACTCTGCAGGTTTGTGAATTACAGTGCCCCTGAGCTCCTTTCTTCAACTCGCTTTCTTGTGAGCTGGCCGCAACACCGCAGGATGGCTTCAGGCCCTAATCTGGTTCCGGCACGGCACGCTGAGCCTTTGGTTAATTTCCTCTTCCTGGTGGGAAATGAGAGTTAAATTTGCCCGTCCAGACACCTCCAGCTAGTCTCTCATTGGTTCTCCCTATTCCTGTTCATCTTCCGCAGAAATTGCAAACTGGGCCAAACAGGAGGTTAAAGGCGACTGACTCTCCAAGTGGGGAGAGTGTTAGTAAAGCGTCTGGAATGTTGCACCCGAGTACCAGGGTAGGAAAACTGAGACATATTTGAACACGTCTCCCCATTCACACGGTTGATCATACTCTGGGTTCCACATGCATGTTTTAGCTGAAGGAAGAATACCTTAAACCTGGAGAGTTGAGACCCGTGGAATGGGTACCATGCAATATGACTTCAAAGGGTCTTCATTTGCTCACCGAACCTCTCCAATCCTATCACTGCTGCGTTTATGCCCCTGTACACATGCTTGATTCTCTTTTTGGAGACATAGCAATCCATAGGTTTTAAGATACTTACTAGTCAGGTACATTCTTAGGCGTTTAATATGCGGTGTTGAGTCCATTTCGTTGAGCAAGGAGTAGCTCTTGTCTATTCCATATTTGGCTTAAGGAACTTTATCTGTGCTCATTTCAATCTCTGGTTTTATGCAGCACCCCAACTCACCTTTCCCCTTAAGCAAGCATAAGTTGGTTTTCTAAATTTGAGACCCTGTTCTGTTCTGTAATTCAGTTCCTGTGTAGCCAAGTTTACATTCCGTGTATTAGTGATATCTTATGATGTTTCTTTTTCTGTGTGACTTATTTCAGTTAGAATCATCATACCTGAATCCACTCATTGTGCTGCTACGGGCCTGATGACATAGATTTCATTGCTGAGTGATATTGCATTTGTAAGTAAGTACCACAAGTTCTTTATCCATTTTTCACTTTCTGTGATATTGAACTTGTACTGTAAACGAGGTTCTTGTAAACAGAGGCGTCCCAAACTTTGGGGTGGCTGTGTCTTTTTGATTTTAATTTCCCTAAGCTATAGGACCATAAGTGGAAGTGCCCTAGGCTCTGTTGCTTTGTTTTTTAGATGTTTCAGGAAACACCATACACTTCTCCCGAGTGTCTGTTGGCAATTTACATCCCGCCCATCAGCATAACAAGGCTCCCAGTTCTCCATGGCCTGTCCTGCCTTTCTGGATTTTACACTTTTTTCAGATGGCCCTTTTGACCGGGGGGAAGTGAGACTTCATTGTAGTGCAGATTTCCTTTGCAAGTTTGCTTGGTTGGCCAAAAAGGGCGTATGCGTTTTTTCCTGAATATATTCAGGAAAAAACGCATACGCCCTTTTTGGCCAAGTGCATCATTGTGGACGTTCTGCCTCTTTTCCTATGCTTTCAATGCAATTCCAGTCTACCTCCTGAAATCGGTTTCCTGCAATTCTGCCCCGCTTTCAAGTCCTCTTGGCAGCCTTACTTCAGTATATTTTTGGACGATAGCTGTCATTTATAACTCTGCAGGTTTGTGAATTACAGTGCCCCTGAGCTCCTTTCTTCAACTCGCTTTCTTGTGAGCTGGCCGCAACACCGCAGGATGGCTTCAGGCCCTAATCTGGTTCCGGCACGGCACGCTGAGCCTTTGGTTAATTCCTCTTCCTGGTGGGAAATGAGAGTTAAATTTGCCCGTCCAGACACCTCCAGCTAGTCTCTCATTGGTTCTCGCTATTCCTGTTCATCTTCCGCAGAAATTGCAAACTGGGCCAAACAGGAGGTTAAAGGCACTGACTCTCCAAGTGGGGAGAGTGTTAGTAAAGCGTCTGGAATGTTGCACCCGAGTACCAGGGTACGAAAACTGAGACATATTTGAACACGTCTCCCATTCACATGGTTGATCATACTCTGGGTTCCACATGCATGTTTTAGCTGAAGGAAGAATACCTTAAACCTGGAGTAGTTGAAACCCGTGGAATGGGTACCATGCAATATGACTTCAAAGGGTCTTCATTTGCTCACCGAACCTCTCCAATCCTATCACTGCTGCGTTTATGCCCCTGTACACATGCTTGATTCTCTTTCGGAGACATAGCAATCCATAGGTTTTAAGATACTTACTAGTCAGGTACATTCTTAGGCGTTTAATATGCGGTGTTGAGTCCATTTCGTTGAGCAAGGAGTAGCTCTTGTCTATTCCATATTTGGCTTAAGGAACTTTATCTGTGCTCATTTCAATCTCTGGTTTTATGCAGCACCCCAACTCACCTTTCCCCTTAAGCAAGCATAAGTTGGTTTTCTAAATTTGAGACCCTGTTCTGTTCTGTAATTCAGTTCCTGTGTAGCCAAGTTTACATTCCGTGTATTACTGATATCTTATGATGTTTCTTTTTCTGTGTGACTTATTTCAGTTAGAATCATCATACCTGAATCCACTCATTATGCTGCTAAGGGCCTGATGACATAGATTTCATTGCTGAGTGATACTGCATTGTAAGTAAGTACCACAAGTTCTTTATCCATTTTTCACTTTCTGTGATATTGAACTTGTACGGTAAACGAGGTTCTTGTAAACAGAGGCGTCCCAAACTTTGGGGTGGCTGTGTCTTTTTGATTTTAATTTCCCTAAGCTATAGGACCATAAGTGGAAGTGCCCTAGGCTCTGTTGCTTTGTTTTTTAGATGTTTCAGGAAACACCATACACTTCTCCCGAGTGTCTGTTGGCAATTTACATCCCGCCCATCAGCATAACAAGGCTCCCAGTTCTCCATGGCCTGTCCTGCCTTTCTGGATTTTACACTTTTTTCAGATGGCCCTTTTGACCGGGGGGAAGTGAGACTTCATTGTAGTGCAGATTTCCTTTGCAAGCTTGCTTGGTTGGCCAAAAAGGGCGTATGCGTTTTTTCCTGAATATATTCAGGAAAAAACGCATACGCCCTTTTTGGCCAAGTGCATCATTGTGGACGTTCTGCCTCTTTTCCTATGCTTTCAATGCAATTCCAGTCTACCTCCTGAAATCGGTTTCCTGCAATTCTGCCCCGCTTTCAAGTCCTCTTGGCAGCCTTACTTCAGTATATTTTTGGACGATAGCTGTCATTTATAACTCTGCAGGTTTGTGAATTACAGTGCCCCTGAGCTCCTTTCTTCAACTCGCTTTCTTGTGAGCTGGCCGCAACACCGCAGGATGGCTTCAGGCCCTAATCTGGTTCCGGCACGGCACGCTGAGCCTTTGGTTATTTCCTCTTCCTGGTGGGAAATGAGAGTTAAATTTGCCCGTCCAGACACCTCCAGCTAGTCTCTCATTGGTTCTCCCTATTCCTGTTCATCTTCCGCAGAAATTGCAAACTGGGCCAAACAGGAGGTTAAAGGCGCTGACTCTCCAAGTGGGGAGAGTGTTAGTAAAGCGTCTGGAATGTTGCACCCGAGTACCAGGGTAGGAAAACTGAGACATATTTGAACACGTCTCCCGTTCACACGGTTGATCATACTCTGGGTTCCACATGCATGTTTTAGCTGAAGGAAGAATACCTTAAACCTGGAGAGTTGAGACCCGTGGAATGGGTACCATGCAATATGACTTCAAAGGGTCTTCATTTGCTCACCGAACCTCTCCAATCCTATCACTGCTGCGTTTATGCCCCTGTACACACGCTTGATTCTCTTTTCGGAGACATAGCAATCCATAGGTTTTAAGATACTTACTAGTCAGGTACATTCTTAGGCGTTTAATATGCGGTGTTGAGTCCATTTCGTTGAGCAAGGAGTAGCTCTTGTCTATTCCATATTTGGCTTAAGGAACTTTATCTGTGCTCATTTCAATCTCTGGTTTTATGCAGCACCCCAACTCACCTTTCCCCTTAAGCAAGCATAAGTTGGTTTTCTAAATTTGAGACCCTGTTCTGTTTTGGAATTCAGTTCCTGTGTAGCCAAGTTTACATTCCGTGTATTAGTGATATCTTATGATGTTTCTTTTTCTGTGTGACTTATTTCAGTTAGAATCATCGTACCTGAATCCACTCATTATGCTGCTACGGGCCTGATGACATAGATTTCATTGCTGAGTGATACTGCATTGTACGTAAGTACCACAAGTTCTTTATCCATTTTTCACTTTCTGTGATATTGAACTTGTACGGTAAACGAGGTTCTTGTAAACAGAGGCGTCCCAAACTTTGGGGTGGCTGTGTCTTTTTGATTTTAATTTCCCTAAGCTATAGGACCATAAGTGGAAGTGCCCTAGGCTCTGTTGCTTTGTTTTTTAGATGTTTCAGGAAACACCATACACTTCTCCCGAGTGTCTGTTGGCAATTTACATCCCGCCCATCAGCATAACAAGGCTCCCAGTTCTCCATGGCCTGTCCTGCCTTTCTGGATTTTACACTTTTTTCAGATGGCCCTTTTGACCGGGGGGAAGTGAGACTTCATTGTAGTGCAGATTTCCTTTGCAAGCTTGCTTGGTTGGCCAAAAAGGGCGTATGCGTTTTTTCCTGAATATATTCAGGAAAAAACGCATACGCCCTTTTTGGCCAAGTGCATCATTGTGGACGTTCTGCCTCTTTTCCTATGCTTTCAATGCAATTCCAGTCTACCTCCTGAAATCGGTTTCCTGCAATTCTGCCCCGCTTTCAAGTCCTCTTGGCAGCCTTACTTCAGTATATTTTTGGACGATAGCTGTCATTTATAACTCTGCAGGTTTGTGAATTACAGTGCCCCTGAGCTCCTTTCTTCAACTCGCTTTCTTGTGAGCTGGCCGCAACACCGCAGGATGGCTTCAGGCCCTAATCTGGTTCCGGCACGGCACGCTGAGCCTTTGGTTAATTCCTCTTCCTGGTGGGAAATGAGAGTTAAATTTGCCCGTCCAGACACCTCCAGCTAGTCTCTCATTGGTTCTCGCTATTCCTGTTCATCTTCCGCAGAAATTGCAAACTGGGCCAAACAGGAGGTTAAAGGGACTGACTCTCCAAGTCGGGAGAGTGTTAGTAAAGCGTCTGGAATGTTGCACCCGAGTACCAGGGTACGAAAACTGAGACATATTTGAACACGTCTCCCGATCACATGGTTGATCATACTCTAGGTTCCACATGCATGTTTTAGCTGAAGGAAGAATACCTTAAACCTGGGTAGTTGAAACCCGTGGAATGGGTACCATGCAATATGACTTCAAAGGGTCTTCATTTGCTCACCGAACCTCTCCAATCCTATCACTGCTGCGTTTATGCCCCTGTACACATGCTTGATTCTCTTTCGGAGACATAGCAATCCATAGGTTTTAAGATACTTACTAGTCAGGTACATTCTTAGGCGTTTAATATGCGGTGTTGAGTCCATTTCGTTGAGCAAGGAGTAGCTCTTGTCTATTCCATATTTGGCTTAAGGAACTTTATCTGTGCTCATTTCAATCTCTGGTTTTATGCAGCACCCCAACTCACCTTTCCCCTTAAGCAAGCATAAGTTGGTTTTCTAAATTTGAGACCCTGTTCTGTTCTGTAATTCAGTTCCTGTGTAGCCAAGTTTACATTCCGTGTATTAGTGATATCTTATGATGTTTCTTTTTCTGTGTGACTTATTTCAGTTAGAATCATCATACCTGAATCCACTCATTAGTGCTGCTAAGGGCCTGATGACATAGATTTCATTGCTGAGTGATACTTGCATTGTAAGTAAGTACCACAAGTTCTTTATCCATTTTTCACTTTCTGTGATATTGAACTTGTACGGTAAACGAGGTTCTTGTAAACAGAGGCGTCCCAAACTTTGGGGTGGCTGTGTCTTTTTGATTTTAATTTCCCTAAGCTATAGGACCATAAGTGGAAGTGCCCTAGGCTCTGTTGCTTTGTTTTTTAGATGTTTCAGGAAACACCATACACTTCTCCCGAGTGTCTGTTGGCAATTTACATCCCGCCCATCAGCATAACAAGGCTCCCAGTTCTCCATGGCCTGTCCTGCCTTTCTGGATTTTACACTTTTTTCAGATGGCCCTTTTGACCGGGGGGAAGTGAGACTTCATTGTAGTGCAGATTTCCTTTGCAAGCTTGCTTGGTTGGCCAAAAAGGGCGTATGCGTTTTTTCCTGAATATATTCAGGAAAAAACGCATACGCCCTTTTTGGCCAAGTGCATCATTGTGGACGTTCTGCCTCTTTTCCTATGCTTTCAATGCAATTCCAGTCTACCTCCTGAAATCGGTTTCCTGCAATTCTGCCCCGCTTTCAAGTCCTCTTGGCAGCCTTACTTCAGTATATTTTTGGACGATAGCTGTCATTTATAACTCTGCAGGTTTGTGAATTACAGTGCCCCTGAGCTCCTTTCTTCAACTCGCTTTCTTGTGAGCTGGCCGCAACACCGCAGGATGGCTTCAGGCCCTAATCTGGTTCCGGCACGGCACGCTGAGCCTTTGGTTAATTCCTCTTCCTGGTGGGAAATGAGAGTTAAATTTGCCCGTCCAGACACCTCCAGCTAGTCTCTCATTGGTTCTCGCTATTCCTGTTCATCTTCCGCAGAAATTGCAAACTGGGCCAAACAGGAGGTTAAAGGCGCTGACTCTCCAAGTGGGGAGAGTGTTAGTAAAGCGTCTGGAATGTTGCACCCGAGTACCAGGGTACGAAAAACTGAGACATATTTGAACACGTCTCCGATTCACATGGTTGATCATACTCTGGGTTCCACATGCATGTTTTAGCTGAAGGAAGAATACCTTAAACCTGGAGAGTTGAGACCCGTGGAATGGGTACCATGCAATATGACTTCAAAGGGTCTTCATTTGCTCACCGAACCTCTCCAATCCTATCACTGCTGCGTTTATGCCCCTGTACACATGCTTGATTCTCTTTCGGAGACATAGCAATCCATAGGTTTTAAGATACTTACTAGTCAGGTACATTCTTAGGCGTTTAATATGCGGTGTTGAGTCCATTTCGTTGAGCAAGGAGTAGCTCTTGTCTATTCCATATTTGGCTTAAGGAACTTTATCTGTGCTCATTTCAATCTCTGGTTTTATGCAGCACCCCAACTCACCTTTCCCCTTAAGCAAGCATAAGTTGGTTTTCTAAATTTGAGACCCTGTTCTGTTCTGTAATTCAGTTCCTGTGTAGCCAAGTTTACATTCCGTGTATTAGTGATATCTTATGATGTTTCTTTTTCTGTGTGACTTATTTCAGTTAGAATCATCGTACCTGAATCCACTCATTATGCTGCTACGGGCCTGATGACATAGATTTCATTGCTGAGTGATACTGCATTGTACGTAAGTACCACAAGTTCTTTATCCATTTTTCACTTTCTGTGATATTGAACTTGTACTGTAAACGAGGTTCTTGTAAACAGAGGCGTCCCAAACTTTGGGGTGGCTGTGTCTTTTTGATTTTAATTTCCCTAAGCTATAGGACCATAAGTGGAAGTGCCCTAGGCTCTGTTGCTTTGTTTTTTAGATGTTTCAGGAAACACCATACACTTCTCCCGAGTGTCTGTTGGCAATTTACATCCCGCCCATCAGCATAACAAGGCTCCCAGTTCTCCATGGCCTGTCCTGCCTTTCTGGATTTTACACTTTTTTCAGATGGCCCTTTTGACCGGGGGGAAGTGAGACTTCATTGTAGTGCAGATTTCCTTTGCAAGCTTGCTTGGTTGGCCAAAAAGGGCGTATGCGTTTTTTCCTGAATATATTCAGGAAAAAACGCATACGCCCTTTTTGGCCAAGTGCATCATTGTGGACGTTCTGCCTCTTTTCCTATGCTTTCAATGCAATTCCAGTCTACCTCCTGAAATCGGTTTCCTGCAATTCTGCCCCGCTTTCAAGTCCTCTTGGCAGCCTTACTTCAGTATATTTTTGGACGATAGCTGTCATTTATAACTCTGCAGGTTTGTGAATTACAGTGCCCCTGAGCTCCTTTCTTCAACTCGCTTTCTTGTGAGCTGGCCGCAACACCGCAGGATGGCTTCAGGCCCTAATCTGGTTCCGGCACGGCACGCTGAGCCTTTGGTTATTTCCTCTTCCTGGTGGGAAATGAGAGTTAAATTTGCCCGTCCAGACACCTCCAGCTAGTCTCTCATTGGTTCTCGCTATTCCTGTTCATCTTCCGCAGAAATTGCAAACTGGGCCAAACAGGAGGTTAAAGGGACTGACTCTCCAAGTCGGGGAGAGTGTTAGTAAAGCGTCTGGAATGTTGCACCCGAGTACCAGGGTACGAAAACTGAGACATATTTGAACACGTCTCCCATTCACATGGTTGATCATACTCTGGGTTCCACATGCATGTTTTAGCTGAAGGAAGAATACCTTAAACCTGGAGAGTTGAGACCCGTGGAATGGGTACCATGCAATATGACTTCAAAGGGTCTTCATTTGCTCACCGAACCTCTCCAATCCTATCACTGCTGCGTTTATGCCCCTGTACACATGCTTGATTCTCTTTCGGAGACATAGCAATCCATAGGTTTTAAGATACTTACTAGTCAGGTACATTCTTAGGCGTTTAATATGCGGTGTTGAGTCCATTTCGTTGAGCAAGGAGTAGCTCTTGTCTATTCCATATTTGGCTTAAGGAACTTTATCTGTGCTCATTTCAATCTCTGGTTTTATGCAGCACCCCAACTCACCTTTCCCCTTAAGCAAGCATAAGTTGGTTTTCTAAATTTGAGACCCTGTTCTGTTTTGGAATTCAGTTCCTGTGTAGCCAAGTTTACATTCCGTGTATTACTGATATCTTATGATGTTTCTTTTTCTGTGTGACTTATTTCAGTTAGAATCATCATACCTGAATCCACTCATTATGCTGCTACGGGCCTGATGACATAGATTTCATTGCTGAGTGATACTGCATTGTAAGTAAATACCACAACTTCTTTATCCATTTTTCACTTTCTGCGATGTTGAACTTGTACTGTAAACGAGGTTCTTGTAAACAGAGGCGTCCCAAACTTTGGGGTGGCTGTGTCTTTTTGATTTTAATTTCCCTAAGCTATAGGACCATAAGTGGAAGTGCCCTAGGCTCTGTTGCTTTGTTTTTTAGATGTTTCAGGAAACACCATACACTTCTCCCGAGTGTCTGTTGGCAATTTACATCCCGCCCATCAGCATAACAAGGCTCCCAGTTCTCCATGGCCTGTCCTGCCTTTCTGGATTTTACACTTTTTTCAGATGGCCCTTTTGACCGGGGGGAAGTGAGACTTCATTGTAGTGCAGATTTCCTTTGCAAGCTTGCTTGGTTGGCCAAAAAGGGCGTATGCGTTTTTTCCTGAATATATTCAGGAAAAAACGCATACGCCCTTTTTGGCCAAGTGCATCATTGTGGACGTTCTGCCTCTTTTCCTATGCTTTCAATGCAATTCCAGTCTACCTCCTGAAATCGGTTTCCTGCAATTCTGCCCCGCTTTCAAGTCCTCTTGGCAGCCTTACTTCAGTATATTTTTGGACGATAGCTGTCATTTATAACTCTGCAGGTTTGTGAATTACAGTGCCCCTGAGCTCCTTTCTTCAACTCGCTTTCTTGTGAGCTGGCCGCAACACCGCAGGATGGCTTCAGGCCCTAATCTGGTTCCGGCACGGCACGCTGAGCCTTTGGTTAATTCCTCTTCCTGGTGGGAAATGAGAGTTAAATTTGCCCGTCCAGACACCTCCAGCTAGTCTCTCATTGGTTCTCGCTATTCCTGTTCATCTTCCGCAGAAATTGCAAACTGGGCCAAACAGGAGGTTAAAGGGACTGACTCTCCAAGTGGGGAGAGTGTTAGTAAAGCGTCTGGAATGTTGCACCCGAGTACCAGGGTACGAAAACTGAGACATATTTGAACACGTCTCCCGATTCACATGGTTGATCATACTCTAGGGTTCCACATGCATGTTTTAGCTGAAGGAAGAATACCTTAAACCTGGGTAGTTGAAACCCGTGGAATGGGTACCATGCAATATGACTTCAAAGGGTCTTCATTTGCTCACCGAACCTCTCCAATCCTATCACTGCTGCGTTTATGCCCCTGTACACATGCTTGATTCTCTTTCGGAGACATAGCAATCCATAGGTTTTAAGATACTTACTAGTCAGGTACATTCTTAGGCGTTTAATATGGGGTGTTGAGTCCATTTCGTTGAGCAAGGAGTAGCTCTTGTCTATTCCATATTTGGCTTAAGGAACTTTATCTGTGCTCATTTCAATCTCTGGTTTTATGCAGCACCCCAACTCACCTTTCCCCTTAAGCAAGCATAAGTTGGTTTTCTAAATTTGAGACCCTGTTCTGTTTTGGAATTCAGTTCCTGTGTAGCCAAGTTTACATTCCGTGTATTACTGATATCTTATGATGTTTCTTTTCTGTGTGACTTATTTCAGTTAGAATCATCGTACCTGAATCCACTCATTATGCTGCTACGGGCCTGATGACATAGATTTCATTGCTGAGTGATACTGCATTGTACGTAAGTACCACAAGTTCTTTATCCATTTTTCACTTTCTGTGATATTGAACTTGTACTGTAAACGAGGTTCTTGTAAACAGAGGCGTCCCAAACTTTGGGGTGGCTGTGTCTTTTTGATTTTAATTTCCCTAAGCTATAGGACCATAAGTGGAAGTGCCCTAGGCTCTGTTGCTTTGTTTTTTTAGATGTTTCAGGAAACACCATACACTTCTCCCGAGTGTCTGTTGGCAATTTACATCCCGCCCATCAGCATAACAAGGCTCCCAGTTCTCCATGGCCTGTCCTGCCTTTCTGGATTTTACACTTTTTTTCAGATGGCCCTTTTGACCGGGGGGAAGTGAGACTTCATTGTAGTGCAGATTTCCTTTGCAAGCTTGCTTGGTTGGCCAAAAAGGGCGTATGCGTTTTTTCCTGAATATATTCAGGAAAAAACGCATACGCCCTTTTTGGCCAAGTGCATCATTGTGGACGTTCTGCCTCTTTTCCTATGCTTTCAATGCAATTCCAGTCTACCTCCTGAAATCGGTTTCCTGCAATTCTGCCCCGCTTTCAAGTCCTCTTGGCAGCCTTACTTCAGTATATTTTGGACGATAGCTGTCATTTATAACTCTGCAGGTTTGTGAATTACAGTGCCCCTGAGCTCCTTTCTTCAACTCGCTTTCTTGTGAGCTGGCCGCAACACCGCAGGATGGCTTCAGGCCCTAATCTGGTTCCGGCACGGCACGCTGAGCCTTTGGTTATTTCCTCTTCCTGGTGGGAAATGAGAGTTAAATTTGCCCGTCCAGACACCTCCAGCTAGTCTCTCATTGGTTCTCGCTATTCCTGTTCATCTTCCGCAGAAATTGCAAACTGGGCCAAACAGGAGGTTAAAGGCTCTGACTCTCCAAGTGGGGAGAGTGTTAGTAAAGCGTCTGGAATGTTGCACCCGAGTACCAGGGGAGGAAAACTGAGACATATTTGAACACGTCTCCCGATCACATGGTTGATCATACTCTGGGTTCCACATGCATGTTTTAGCTGAAGGAAGAATACCTTAAACCTGGGTAGTTGAAACCCGTGGAATGGGTACCATGCAATATGACTTCAAAGGGTCTTCATTTGCTCACCGAACCTCTCCAATCCTATCACTGCTGCGTTTATGCCCCTGTACACATGCTTGATTCTCTTTCGGAGACATAGCAATCCATAGTATTAAGATACTTACTAGTCAGGTACATTCTTAGGCGTTTAATATGCGGTGTTGAGTCCATTTCGTTGAGCAAGGAGTAGCTCTTGTCTATTCCATATTTGGCTTAAGGAACTTTATCTGTGCTCATTTCAATCTCTGGTTTTATGCAGCACCCCAACTCACCTTTCCCCTAAGCAAGCATAAGTTGGTTTTCTAAATTTGAGACCCTGTTCTGTTCTGTAATTCAGTTCCTGTGTAGCCAAGTTTACATTCCGTGTATTACTGATATCTTATGATGTTTCTTTTTCTGTGTGACTTATTTCAGTTAGAATCATCATACCTGAATCCACTCATTGTGCTGCTAAGGGCCTGATGACATAGATTTCATTGCTGAGTGATATTGCTTTTTAAGTAAATACCACAACTTCTTTATCCGTTTTTCACTTTCTGCGATGTTGAATTTGTACTGTAAACGAGGTTCTTGTAAACAGAGGCGTCCCAAACTTTGGGGTGGCTGTGTCTTTTTGATTTTAATTTCCCTAAGCTATAGGACCATAAGTGGAAGTGCCCTAGGCTCTGTTGCTTTGTTTTTTAGATGTTTCAGGAAACACCATACACTTCTCCCGAGTGTCTGTTGGCAATTTACATCCCGCCCATCAGCATAACAAGGCTCCCAGTTCTCCATGGCCTGTCCTGCCTTTCTGGATTTTACACTTTTTTCAGATGGCCCTTTTGACCGGGGGAAGTGAGACTTCATTGTAGTGCAGATTTCCTTTGCAAGCTTGCTTGGTTGGCCAAAAAGGGCGTATGCGTTTTTTCCTGAATATATTCAGGAAAAAACGCATACGCCCTTTTTGGCCAAGTGCATCATTGTGGACGTTCTGCCTCTTTTCCTATGCTTTCAATGCAATTCCAGTCTACCTCCTGAAATCGGTTTCCTGCAATTCTGCCCCGCTTTCAAGTCCTCTTGGCAGCCTTACTTCAGTCTATTTTTGGACGATAGCTGTCATTTATAACTCTGCAGGTTTGTGAATTACAGTGCCCCTGAGCTCCTTTCTTCAACTCGCTTTCTTGTGAGCTGGCCGCAACACCGCAGGATGGCTTCAGGCCCTAATCTGGTTCCGGCACGGCACGCTGAGCCTTTGGTTATTTCCTCTTCCTGGTGGGAAATGAGAGTTAAATTTGCCCGTCCAGACACCTCCAGCTAGTCTCTCATTGGTTCTCGCTATTCCTGTTCATCTTCCGCAGAAATTGCAAACTGGGCCAAACAGGAGGTTAAAAGCGCTGACTCTCCAAGTGGGGAGAGTGTTAGTAAAGCGTCTGGAATGTTGCACCCGAGTACCAGGGGAGGAAAACTGAGACATATTTGAACACGTCTCCCGATCACATGGTTGATCATACTCTGGGTTCCACATGCATGTTTTAGCTGAAGGAAGAATACCTTAAACCTGGGTAGTTGAAACCCGTGGAATGGGTACCATGCAATATGACTTCAAAGGGTCTTCATTTGCTCACCGAACCTCTCCAATCCTATCACTGCTGCGTTTATGCCCCTGTACACATGCTTGATTCTCTTTCGGAGACATAGCAATCCATAGGTTTTAAGATACTTACTAGTCAGGTACATTCTTAGGCGTTTAATATGCGGTGTTGAGTCCATTTCGTTGAGCAAGGAGTAGCTCTTGTCTATTCCATATTTGGCTTAAGGAACTTTATCTGTGCTCATTTCAATCTCTGGTTTTATGCAGCACCCCAACTCACCTTTCCCTTAAGCAAGCATAAGTTGGTTTTCTAAATTTGAGACCCTGTTCTGTTCTGTAATTCAGTTCCTGTGTAGCCAAGTTTACATTCCGTGTATTACTGATATCTTATGATGTTTCTTTTTCTGTGTGACTTATTTCAGTTAGAATCATCATACCTGAATCCACTCATTGTGCTGCTAGGGCCTGATGACATAGATTTCATTGCTGAGTGATATTGCTTTGTAAGTAAATACCACAACTTCTTTATCCATTTTTCACTTTCTGCGATGTTGAACTTGTACTGTAAACGAGGTTCTTGTAAACAGAGCCGTTCCAAACTTTGGGGTGGCTGTGTCTTTTTGATTTTAATTTCCCTAAGCTATAGGACCATAAGTGGAAGTGCCCTAGGCTCTGTTGCTTTGTTTTTTAGATGTTTCAGGAAACACCATACACTTCTCCCGAGTGTCTGTTGGCAATTTACATCCCGCCCATCAGCATAACAAGGCTCCCAGTTCTCCATGGCCTGTCCTGCCTTTCTGGATTTTACACTTTTTTCAGATGGCCCTTTTGACCGGGGGGAAGTGAGACTTCATTGTAGTGCAGATTTCCTTTGCAAGCTTGCTTGGTTGGCCAAAAAGGGCGTATGCGTTTTTTCCTGAATATATTCAGGAAAAAACGCATACGCCCTTTTTGGCCAAGTGCATCATTGTGGACGTTCTGCCTCTTTTCCTATGCTTTCAATGCAATTCCAGTCTACCTCCTGAAATCGGTTTCCTGCAATTCTGCCCCGCTTTCAAGTCCTCTTGGCAGCCTTACTTCAGTCTATTTTTGGACGATAGCTGTCATTTATAACTCTGCAGGTTTGTGAATTACAGTGCCCCTGAGCTCCTTTCTTCAACTCGCTTTCTTTGAGCTGGCCGCAACACCGCAGGATGGCTTCAGGCCCTAATCTGGTTCCGGCACGGCACGCTGAGCCTTTGGTTATTTCCTCTTCCTGGTGGGAAATGAGAGTTAAATTTGCCCGTCCAGACACCTCCAGCTAGTCTCTCATTGGTTCTCGCTATTCCTGTTCATCTTCCGCAGAAATTGCAAACTGGGCCAAACAGGAGGTTAAAGGCGCTGACTCTCCAAGTGGGGAGAGTGTTAGTAAAGCGTCTGGAATGTTGCACCCGAGTACCAGGGGAGGAAAACTGAGACATATTTGAACACGTCTCCCGTTCACACGGTTGATCATACTCTGGGTTCCACATGCATGTTTTAGCTGAAGGAAGAATACCTTAAACCTGGGAGTTGAACCCGTGGAATGGGTACCATGCAATATGACTTCAAAGGGTCTTCATTTGCTCACCGAACCTCTCCAATCCTATCACTGCTGCGTTTATGCCCCTGTACACATGCTTGATTCTCTTTCGGAGACATAGCAATCCATAGGTTTTAAGATACTTACTAGTCAGGTACATTCTTAGGCGTTTAATATGCGGTGTTGAGTCCATTTCGTTGAGCAAGGAGTAGCTCTTGTCTATTCCATATTTGGCTTAAGGAACTTTATCTGTGCTCATTTCAATCTCTGGTTTTATGCAGCACCCCAACTCACCTTTCCCCTTAAGCAAGCATAAGTTGGTTTTCTAAATTTGAGACCCTGTTCTGTTCTGTAATTCAGTTCCTGTGTAGCCAAGTTTACATTCCGTGTATTACTGATATCTTATGATGTTTCTTTTTCTGTGTGACTTATTTCAGTTAGAATCATCATACCTGAATCCACTCATTGTGCTGCTAGGGCCTGATGACATAGATTTCATTGCTGAGTGATATTGCTTTGTAAGTAAATACCACAACTTCTTTATCCATTTTTCACTTTCTGCGATGTTGAACTTGTACTGTAAACGAGGTTCTTGTAAACAGAGGCGTTCCAAACTTTGGGGTGGCTGTGTCTTTTTGATTTTAATTTCCCTAAGCTATAGGACCATAAGTGGAAGTGCCCTAGGCTCTGTTGCTTTGTTTTTTAGATGTTTCAGGAAACACCATACACTTCTCCCGAGTGTCTGTTGGCAATTTACATCCCGCCCATCAGCATAACAAGGCTCCCAGTTCTCCATGGCCTGTCCTGCCTTCTGGATTTTACACTTTTTTCAGATGGCCCTTTTGACCGGGGGGAAGTGAGACTTCATTGTAGTGCAGATTTCCTTTGCAAGCTTGCTTGGTTGGCCAAAAAGGGCGTATGCGTTTTTTCCTGAATATATTCAGGAAAAAACGCATACGCCCTTTTTGGCCAAGTGCATCATTGTGGACGTTCTGCCTCTTTTCCTATGCTTTCAATGCAATTCCAGTCTACCTCCTGAAATCGGTTTCCTGCAATTCTGCCCCGCTTTCAAGTCCTCTTGGCAGCCTTACTTCAGTCTATTTTGGACGATAGCTGTCATTTATAACTCTGCAGGTTTGTGAATTACAGTGCCCCTGAGCTCCTTTCTTCAACTCGCTTTCTTGTGACCTGGCCGCAACACCGCAGGATGGCTTCAGGCCCTAATCTGGTTCCGGCACGGCACGCTGAGCCTTTGGTTATTTCCTCTTCCTGGTGGGAAATGAGAGTTAAATTTGCCCGTCCAGACACCTCCAGCTAGTCTCTCATTGGTTCTCGCTATTCCTGTTCATCTTCCGCAGAAATTGCAAACTGGGCCAAACAGGAGGTTAAAGGGCTGACTCTCCAAGTGGGGAGAGTGTTAGTAAAGCGTCTGGAATGTTGCACCCGAGTACCAGGGAGGAAAACTGAGACATATTTGAACACGTCTCCCGATCACATGGTTGATCATACTCTGGGTTCCACATGCATGTTTTAGCTGAAGGAAGAATACCTTAAACCTGGAGAGTTGAGACCCGTGGAATGGGTACCATGCAATATGACTTCAAAGGGTCTTCATTTGCTCACCGAACCTCTCCAATCCTATCACTGCTGCGTTTATGCCCCTGTACACATGCTTGATTCTCTTTCGGAGACATAGCAATCCATAGGTTTTAAGATACTTACTAGTCAGGTACATTCTTAGGCATTTAATATGCGGTGTTGAGTCCATTTCGTTGAGCAAGGAGTAGCTCTTGTCTATTCCATATTTGGCTTAAGGAACTTTATCTGTGCTCATTTCAATCTCTGGTTTTATGCAGCACCCCAACTCACCTTTCCCCTTAAGCAAGCATAAGTTGGTTTTCTAAATTTGAGACCCTGTTCTGTTCTGTAATTCAGTTCCTGTGTAGCCAAGTTTACATTCCGTGTATTACTGATATCTTATGATGTTTCTTTTTCTGTGTGACTTATTTCAGTTAGAATCATCATACCTGAATCCACTCATTGTGCTGCTAAGGGCCTGATGACACAGATTTCATTGCTGAGTGATATTGCTTTGTAAGTAAATACCACAACTTCTTTATCCATTTTTCACTTTCTGCGATGTTGAACTTGTACTGTAAACGAGGTTCTTGTAAACAGAGGCGTCCAAACTTTGGGGTGGCTGTGTCTTTTTGATTTTAATTTCCCTAAGCTATAGGACCATAAGTGGAAGTGCCCTAGGCTCTGTTGCTTTGTTTTTTAGATGTTTCAGGAAACACCATACACTTCTCCCGAGTGGTTGTTGGCAATTTACATCCCGCCCATCAGCATAACAAGGCTCCCAGTTCTCCATGGCCTGTCCTGCCTTTCTGGATTTTACACTTTTTTCAGATGGCCCTTTTGACCGGGGGGAAGTGAGACTTCATTGTAGTGCAGATTTCCTTTGCAAGCTTGCTTGGTTGGCCAAAAAGGGCGTATGCGTTTTTTCCTGAATATATTCAGGAAAAAACGCATACGCCCTTTTTGGCCAAGTGCATCATTGTGGACGTTCTGCCTCTTTTCCTATGCTTTCAATGCAATTCCAGTCTACCTCCTGAAATCGGTTTCCTGCAATTCTGCCCCGCTTTCAAGTCCTCTTGGCAGCCTTACTTCAGTCTATTTTTGGACGATAGCTGTCATTTATAACTCTGCAGGTTTGTGAATTACAGTGCCCCTGAGCTCCTTTCTTCAACTCGCTTTCTTGTGAGCTGGCCGCAACACCGCAGGATGGCTTCAGGCCCTAATCTGGTTCCGGCACGGCACGCTGAGCCTTTGGTTAATTCCTCTTCCTGGTGGGAAATGAGAGTTAAATTTGCCCGTCCAGACACCTCCAGCTAGTCTCTCATTGGTTCTCGCTATTCCTGTTCATCTTCCGCAGAAATTGCAAACTGGGCCAAACAGGAGGTTAAAGGACTGACTCTCCAAGTGGGGAGAGTGTTAGTAAAGCGTTGGAATGTTGCACCCGAGAGGGAGGAAAACTGAGACATATTTGAACACGTCTCCCGTTCACATGGTTGATCATACTCTGGGTTCCACATGCATGTTTTAGCTGAAGGAAGAATACCTTAAACCTGGAGAGTTGAAACCCGTGGAATGGGTACCATGCAATATGACTTCAAAGGGTCTTCATTTGCTCACCGAACCTCTCCAATCCTATCACTGCTGCGTTTATGCCCCTGTACACATGCTTGATTCTCTTTTGGAGACATAGCAATCCATAGGTTTTAAGATACTTACTAGTCAGGTACATTCTTAGGCGTTTAATATGCGGTGTTGAGTCCATTTCGTTGAGCAAGGAGTAGCTCTTGTCTATTCCATATTTGGCTTAAGGAACTTTATCTGTGCTCATTTCAATCTCTGGTTTTATGCAGCACCCCAACTCACCTTTCCCCTTAAGCAAGCATAAGTTGGTTTTCTAAATTTGAGACCCTGTTCTGTTTGGAATTCAGTTCCTGTGTAGCCAAGTTTACATTCCGTGTATTACTGATATCTTATGATGTTTCTTTTTCTGTGTGACTTATTTCAGTTAGAATCATCATACCTGAATCCACTCATTGTGCTGCTACGGGCCTGATGACATAGATTTCATTGCTGAGTGATATTGCTTTGTAAGTAAATACCACAACTTCTTTATCCATTTTTCACTTTCTGCGATGTTGAACTTGTACTGTAAACGAGGTTCTTGTAAACAGAGCCGTTCCAAACTTTGGGGTGGCTGTGTCTTTTTGATTTTAATTTCCCTAAGCTATAGGACCATAAGTGGAAGTGCCCTAGGCTCTGTTGCTTTGTTTTTTAGATGTTTCAGGAAACACCATACACTTCTCCCGAGTGGTGTTGGCAATTTACATCCCGCCCATCAGCATAACAAGGCTCCCAGTTCTCCATGGCCTGTCCTGCCTTTCTGGATTTTACACTTTTTTCAGATGGCCCTTTTGACCGGGGGAAGTGAGACTTCATTGTAGTGCAGATTTCCTTTGCAAGCTTGCTTGGTTGGCCAAAAAGGGCGTATGCGTTTTTTCCTGAATATATTCAGGAAAAAACGCATACGCCCTTTTTGGCCAAGTGCATCATTGTGGACGTTCTGCCTCTTTTCCTATGCTTTCAATGCAATTCCAGTCTACCTCCTGAAATCGGTTTCCTGCAATTCTGCCCCGCTTTCAAGTCCTCTTGGCAGCCTTACTTCAGTCTATTTTTGGACGATAGCTGTCATTTATAACTCTGCAGGTTTGTGAATTACAGTGCCCCTGAGCTCCTTTCTTCAACTCGCTTTC
This sequence comes from Tursiops truncatus, assembly GCF_011762595.2. NCBI lineage: Eukaryota > Metazoa > Chordata > Mammalia > Artiodactyla > Delphinidae > Tursiops > Tursiops truncatus. The sequence goes on along the minus strand of NW_022983451.1, from coordinate 5,549 downwards.
TTGTGAGCTGGCCGCAACACCGCAGGATGGCTTCAGGCCCTAATCTGGTTCCGGCACGGCACGCTGAGCCTTTGGTTAATTCCTCTTCCTGGTGGGAAATGAGAGTTAAATTTGCCCGTCCAGACACCTCCAGCTAGTCTCTCATTGGTTCTCGCTATTCCTGTTCATCTTCCGCAGAAATTGCAAACTGGGCCAAACAGGAGGTTAAAGGGACTGACTCTCCAAGTGGGGAGAGTGTTAGTAAAGCGTCTGGAATGTTGCACCGAGTACCAGGGGAGGAAAACTGAGACATATTTGAACACGTCTCCCGATCACATGGTTGATCATACTCTGGGTTCCACATGCATGTTTTAGCTGAAGGAAGAATACCTTAAACCTGGAGAGTTGAAACCCGTGGAATGGGTACCATGCAATATGACTTCAAAGGGTCTTCATTTGCTCACCGAACCTCTCCAATCCTATCACTGCTGCGTTTATGCCCCTGTACACATGCTTGATTCTCTTTCGGAGACATAGCAATCCATAGGTTTTAAGATACTTACTAGTCAGGTACATTCTTAGGCGTTTAATATGGGGTGTTGAGTCCATTTCGTTGAGCAAGGAGTAGCTCTTGTCTATTCCATATTTGGCTTAAGGAACTTTATCTGTGCTCATTTCAATCTCTGGTTTTATGCAGCACCCCAACTCACCTTTACCCTTAAGCAAGCATAAGTTGGTTTTCTAAATTTGAGACCCTGTTCTGTTCTGTAATTCAGTTCCTGTGTAGCCAAGTTTACATTCCGTGTATTACTGATATCTTATGATGTTTCTTTTCTGTGTGACTTATTTCAGTTAGAATCATCATACCTGAATCCACTCATTGTGCTGCTAAGGGCCTGATGACATAGATTTCATTGCTGAGTGATATTGCTTTGTAAGTAAATACCACAACTTCTTTATCCATTTTTCACTTTCTGCGATGTTGAACTTGTACTGTAAACGAGGTTCTTGTAAACAGAGGCGTTCCAAACTTTGGGGTGGCTGTGTCTTTTTGATTTTAATTTCCCTAAGCTATAGGACCATAAGTGGAAGTGCCCTAGGCTCTGTTGCTTTGTTTTTTAGATGTTTCAGGAAACACCATACACTTCTCCCGAGTGTCTGTTGGCAATTTACATCCCGCCCATCAGCATAACAAGGCTCCCAGTTCTCCATGGCCTGTCCTGCCTTTCTGGATTTTACACTTTTTTCAGATGGCCCTTTTGACCGGGGGGAAGTGAGACTTCATTGTAGTGCAGATTTCCTTTGCAAGCTTGCTTGGTTGGCCAAAAAGGGCGTATGCGTTTTTTCCTGAATATATTCAGGAAAAAACGCATACGCCCTTTTTGGCCAAGTGCATCATTGTGGACGTTCTGCCTCTTTTCCTATGCTTTCAATGCAATTCCAGTCTACCTCCTGAAATCGGTTTCCTGCAATTCTGCCCCGCTTTCAAGTCCTCTTGGCAGCCTTACTTCAGTCTATTTTTGGACGATAGCTGTCATTTATAACTCTGCAGGTTTGTGAATTACAGTGCCCCTGAGCTCCTTTCTTCAACTCGCTTTCTTGTGACCTGGCCGCAACACCGCAGGATGGCTTCAGGCCCTAATCTGGTTCCGGCACGGCACGCTGAGCCTTTGGTTAATTCCTCTTCCTGGTGGAAATGAGAGTTAAATTTGCCCGTCCAGACACCTCCAGCTAGTCTCTCATTGGTTCTCGCTATTCCTGTTCATCTTCCGCAGAAATTGCAAACTGGGCCAAACAGGAGGTTAAAGGCGCTGACTCTCCAAGTGGGGAGAGTGTTAGTAAAGCGTCTGGAATGTTGCACCCGAGTACCAGGGTACAAAAACTGAGACATATTTGAACACGTCTCCCGATCACATGGTTGATCATACTCTAGGTTCCACATGCATGTTTTAGCTGAAGGAAGAATACCTTAAACCTGGAGAGTTGAAACCCGTGGAATGGGTACCATGCAATATGACTTCAAAGGGTCTTCATTTGCTCACCGAACCTCTCCAATCCTATCACTGCTGCGTTTATGCCCCTGTACACATGCTTGATTCTCTTTCGGAGACATAGCAATCCATAGGTTTTAAGATACTTACTAGTCAGGTACATTCTTAGGCGTTTAATATGCGGTGTTGAGTCCATTTCGTTGAGCAAGGAGTAGCTCTTGTCTATTCCATATTTGGCTTAAGGAACTTTATCTGTGCTCATTTCAATCTCTGGTTTTATGCAGCACCCAACTCACCTTTCCCTTAAGCAAGCATAAGTTGGTTTTCTAAATTTGAGACCCTGTTCTGTTCTGTAATTCAGTTCCTGTGTAGCCAAGTTTACATTCCGTGTATTACTGATATCTTATGATGTTTCTTTTTCTGTGTGACTTATTTCAGTTAGAATCATCATACCTGAATCCACTCATTGTGCTGCTAAGGGCCTGATGACACAGATTTCATTGCTGAGTGATATTGCTTTGTAAGTAAATACCACAACTTCTTTATCCATTTTTCACTTTCTGCGATGTTGAACTTGTACTGTAAACGAGGTTCTTGTAAACAGAGCCGTCCCAAACTTTGGGGTGGCTGTGTCTTTTTGATTTTAATTTCCCTAAGCTATAGGACCATAAGTGGAAGTGCCCTAGGCTCTGTTGCTTTGTTTTTTAGATGTTTCAGGAAACACCATACACTTCTCCCGAGTGTCTGTTGGCAATTTACATCCCGCCCATCAGCATAACAAGGCTCCCAGTTCTCCATGGCCTGTCCTGCCTTTCTGGATTTTACACTTTTTTCAGATGGCCCTTTTGACCGGGGGGAAGTGAGACTTCATTGTAGTGCAGATTTCCTTTGCAAGCTTGCTTGGTTGGCCAAAAAGGGCGTATGCGTTTTTTCCTGAATATATTCAGGAAAAAACGCATACGCCCTTTTTGGCCAAGTGCATCATTGTGGACGTTCTGCCTCTTTTCCTATGCTTTCAATGCAATTCCAGTCTACCTCCTGAAATCGGTTTCCTGCAATTCTGCCCCGCTTTCAAGTCCTCTTGGCAGCCTTACTTCAGTCTATTTTTGGACGATAGCTGTCATTTATAACTCTGCAGGTTTGTGAATTACAGTGCCCCTGAGCTCCTTTCTTCAACTCGCTTTCTTGTGACCTGGCCGCAACACCGCAGGATGGCTTCAGGCCCTAATCTGGTTCCGGCAAGGCACGCTGAGCCTTTGGTTATTCCTCTTCCTGGTGGGAAATGAGAGTTAAATTTGCCCGTCCAGACACCTCCAGCTAGTCTCTCATTGGTTCTCGCTATTCCTGTTCATCTTCCGCAGAAATTGCAAACTGGGCCAAACAGGAGGTTAAAGGACTGACTCTCCAAGTGGGAGAGTGTTAGTAAAGCGTCTGGAATGTTGCACCCGAGTACCAGGGGAGGAAAACTGAGACATATTTGAACACGTCTCCCGATCACATGGTTGATCATACTCTGGGTTCCACATGCATGTTTTAGCTGAAGGAAGAATACCTTAAACCTGGGAGTTGAAACCCGTGGAATGGGTACCATGCAATATGACTTCAAAGGGTCTTCATTTGCTCACCGAACCTCTCCAATCCTATCACTGCTGCGTTTATGCCCCTGTACACATGCTTGATTCTCTTTCGGAGACATAGCAATCCATAGGTTTTAAGATACTTACTAGTCAGGTACATTCTTAGGCGTTTAATATGCGGTGTTGAGTCCATTTCGTTGAGCAAGGAGTAGCTCTTGTCTATTCCATATTTGGCTTAAGGAACTTTATCTGTGCTCATTTCAATCTCTGGTTTTATGCAGCACCCCAACTCACCTTTTCCCTTAAGCAAGCATAAGTTGGTTTTCTAAATTTGAGACCCTGTTCTGTTCTGTAATTCAGTTCCTGTGTAGCCAAGTTTACATTCCGTGTATTACTGATATCTTATGATGTTTCTTTTTCTGTGTGACTTATTTCAGTTAGAATCATCATACCTGAAATCCACTCATTGTGCTGCTAAGGCCTGATGACACAGATTTCATTGCTGAGTGATATTGCATTGTAAGTAAATACCACAACTCTTTATCCATTTTTCACTTTCTGCGATGTTGAACTTGTACTGTAAACGAGGTTCTTGTAAACAGAGCCGTTCCAAACTTTGGGGTGGCTGTGTCTTTTTGATTTTAATTTCCCTAAGCTATAGGACCATAAGTGGAAGTGCCCTAGGCTCTGTTGCTTTGTTTTTTAGATGTTTCAGGAAACACCATACACTTCTCCCGAGTGTTGTTGGCAATTTACATCCCGCCCATCAGCATAACAAGGCTCCCAGTTCTCCATGGCCTGTCCTGCCTTTCTGGATTTTACACTTTTTTCAGATGGCCCTTTTGACCGGGGGAAGTGAGACTTCATTGTAGTGCAGATTTCCTTTGCAAGCTTGCTTGGTTGGCCAAAAAGGGCGTATGCGTTTTTTCCTGAATATATTCAGGAAAAAACGCATACGCCCTTTTTGGCCAAGTGCATCATTGTGGACGTTCTGCCTCTTTTCCTATGCTTTCAATGCAATTCCAGTCTACCTCCTGAAATCGGTTTCCTGCAATTCTGCCCGCTTTCAAGTCCTCTAGGCAGCCTTACTTCAGTCTATTTTGGACGATAGCTGTCATTTATAACTCTGCAGGTTTGTGAATTACAGTGCCCCTGAGCTCCTTTCTTCAACTCGCTTTCTTGTGACCTGGCCGCAACACCGCAGGATGGCTTCAGGCCCTAATCTGGTTCCGGCACGGCACGCTGAGCCTTTGGTTATTTCCTCTTCCTGGTGGGAAATGAGAGTTAAATTTGCCCGTCCAGACACCTCCAGCTAGTCTCTCATTGGTTCTCGCTATCCTGTTCATCTTCCGCAGAAATTGCAAACTGGCCAAACAGGAGGTTAAAGGGACTGACTCTCCAAGTGGGGAGAGTGTTAGTAAAGCGTCTGGAATGTTGCACCCGAGTACCAGGGGAGGAAAACTGAGACATATTTGAACACGTCTCCCGATCACATGGTTGATCATACTCTAGGTCCACATGCATGTTTTAGCTGAAGGAAGAATACCTTAAACCTGGGTAGTTGAAACCCGTGGAATGGGTACCATGCAATATGACTTCAAAGGGTCTTCATTTGCTCACCGAACCTCTCAAATCCTATCACTGCTGCGTTTATGCCCCTGTACACATGCTTGATTGTCTTTTGGAGACATAGCAATCCATAGGTTTTAAGATATTACTAGTCAGGTACATTCTTAGGTGTTTAATATGCGGTGTTGAGTCCATTTCGTTGAGCAAGGAGTAGCTCTTGTCTATTCCATATTTGGCTTAAGGAACTTTATCTGTGCTCATTTCAATCTCTGGTTTTATGCAGCACCCCAACTCACCTTTCCCCTTAAGCAAGCATAAGTTGGTTTTCTAAATTTGAGACCCTGTTCTGTTCTGTAATTCAGTTCCTGTGTAGCCAAGTTTACATTCCGTGTATTACTGATATCTTATGATGTTTCTTTTTCTGTGTGACTTA
>NW_022983450.1:0-17174 GCF_011762595.2 Tursiops truncatus | reverse complement strand
GGGATGTGCGTCAAACTGATTCCGCAGCTATTCTACTTACGTGGGCTCAATGTCAACACAGCCTTGTAAGGGAGCTGAAGGCAGCACAATGCCCCAGAAGTGGGGGACCAAAGATACTATGCGTCGCCAGAACCGGGTCCTTTCCCGGTGCACTGGAGGGACAACTGCAATATGAAATTTTGTCACCCAGCCTGTGCGGTAAACATCCCATTTCCATGGAGGAACTCCGTTCCTATGCAGTCTGAAAGCTGTCCCTCCACGTACCTTGAGAAACTCCGAGTGTAGTACTGCGTGATAAACTCCTGTGTGGCCTGTTGAGAAAAGGCATCCAGGCCTTTCAGAGCCTGCTTTCGCAACTAGCTGGATGAGAGCTGGCCTGTCCCGAAGAACTGCGGGTATCCCATTCTCTCCTCCAGCTCGTCTGGTTGCACGTGCACATCCCGTACTAGGGCAAGACGGTCCGTGCATTGCACCCCAGGCTGCCTTTACTCCAAGTTGAATACGGAGCCCAGAGCTCGGGGCAGCATGAGATGCCTCTGCCAAGTGCTATTTCCCTATCCCCAAACCTTGGGTCTACTGCGCTTGTACTCCATGGCAGAACTCCAAATCCAGAAAACACGGCAATGCTCGTAACACCTTTCATCAAACCGGAAAGGAATATAACAGTTTCCCATAACGGGACACATTTGCCAGGCCATCCGTAGGTTGCCCAAAGAGGTGGCTTCACGCACCCTGCCCCGCGTAGGGGCACATGTCCGTGACCGAGTACGTGTGGCTTGCTTATGTGCGAAGAAACCACCAGGTGCATGACACTTTCACTGCGGGCCACTGCCGGCATTTTGTATCAGCGGGCACCACGTTTCTAGCCTATAGCCTGAAACAGACGTTCTGCAGTCCCTCTGCAGCAGCAGGAGACACGCTGCCTGCCATCTGTTGAGAGGCATGAGACCACTTTTCGGTACTGGACTTGAGCCCACTTTGTGACATTCGCGCAGATTCCGAAAGCCCCAGAGGTAGAGTGTCTGAGATGGCAAGTCGAAAGTAACCGCTGCAAGGTCCCGCGTGAGCCATAGATTCTGGCCACCAAAGGAGCACTCTCACGAAATCTGGATCCCAGAGCTGACACCAAAGTGACCCCTGTTCCAGAGGAAATGCTATGCTATGAGGGTGGACACCGCTCAGTCTGCCCTGTGCCTGAGGTCCCCGCTTCTGGTAGCTTCAAGTCCAGGCAGGCGCCTCTGCGAAAGTCTGGTGGAAGAGCTCTGAGTGACCCAGCTTTTGCCTCTGCCACTAGGCTCAGGGTCGAAGATGTGAACGAAATTAGCGTCCCGGTGGGAAGACCGCTACAGAGTTGAATTCCCATACATTTGCAGAGGTGGGCAACCAGCACGTGGGCCAGCAGCCAAAGTGCATTGAAACGATTGGCATCGTATGGCTTCAGAAGGAGCCCTTAGCGCCCCCGTTCGAGCCACCGAGCGTCCCGGGCACCACAGTCCTCCCATAGATAACAGTATGTTCTAGAACCTTGTCGTATGTTTCTCCTGCAGGCAAAGCAGCATGGTACCCCCATGCTTCCATCCGGCCCACCTCATCACGGGCATTTGTGAGCTGGGGAGCAACTCGTTTCCCACGCCTCGGCGAAGGCTTACTTTGCAATGGACCTGAGGCCACAGTGCCAAAACAGTGTGTGCGATGTTCCGTCCTGTGATCGGAAGCGATTTGTGTGAACACTGGACACCTCAAGCCTCCCTCTACGAGAACTTCCCGCACTCAAGGAAACAAACACGAAGCCAGGATTTCTTTGTCGCACACAGCAGTGAACAAAGCCGGGATTCCATGTAACAACAGCACCCTGCAACTTGATTTGGGAAGGCTTTGTCCTCCCGTCCACCTGGGCACGCTTTGCCACACTCCACGTCCAAGAGGCATGGACAAAAGATACGACTGACGCTCACAGCCCTCTTCACCGCAGTCCTCCCTGCACTCGGAATGACCCGGAGTCTTCAAAGAGCCGTCGTGGGTGAAACGCTTTCAGGCCCATCTGTCTCCACAGGGCTTGGGATTGGAACTCTGCAAGGCTACCCTGGATGTGCGTCAAACTGACTCCGCAGCTTATTCTACTTACGTGGGCTCAATGTCAACAAGCCTTGTAAGGGAGCTGAGGCAGCACACTGCCCCAGAACGTGTGGGACACAAAGACACTATGCGCTCGCCAGACCTGGGTCCCTTTCCCGGTCCACTGGAGGACAACTGCATATGAAATTTTGTTCACCCAGCCTGTGCGGTACACATCCCATTTTCCCTGTGAGGAACTCCGTTCCTATGCAGTCTGAAAAGCTGTCCCTCCACGTACCCTTGAGAAACTCCGAGTGTAGTACTGCGTGAATAACTCCTGTGTGGCCTGTTGAGAAAAGGCATCCAGGCCTTTCAGAGCCTGCTTTCGCAACTAGCTGGATGAGAGCGGCCTGTCCCGAAGAACTGCGGGTATCCCATTTCTCTCCTCCAGCTCGTCTGTTGCACGTGCACATCCCGTCTAGGGCCAGACGGTCCGTGCATTGCACCCCAGGCTGCCTTTACTCCAAGTTGAATACGGAGCCCAGAGCTCGGGGCAGCATGGAGATGCCTCTGCCAAAGTGCTATTTCCCTATCCCCCAAACCCTTGGGTCTCTGCGTTGTACTCCATGGCAGAACTCCAAATCCAGAAAACGGCAATGCTCGTAACGTACCTTTCATCAAACCGAAAGGAATATAACAGTTTCCCATAAACGGGACACATTTGCCAGGCCATCCGTAGGGTTTGCCCAAAGAGGTGGCTTCACGCACCCTGCCCGCGTAGGGGCACATGTCCGTGACCGGTACGTGTGGCTTGCTTATGTCGAAGAAACCACCAGGTGCATGACACTTTCACTGCGGGCCACTGCCGGCATTTGTATCAGCGGGCACCACGTTTCTAGCCTATAGCCTGAAACAGACGTCTGCAGTCCTTCTGCAGCAGCAGGAGACACGCTGCCTGCCATCTGTTGAGAGGCATGAGACACTTTTCGGGTACTGGACTTGAGCCCACTTTGTGACATTCGCGCAGCTTCCGAACGCCCCAGAGGTAGAGTGTCTGAGATGGCAAGTCCGAAAGTAACCGCTGCACGTGTCCCGCGTGAGCCATAGATTCTGGCCACCAAAGGAGCACTCTCACGAAATCTTGGATCCCAGAGCTGACACCAAAGTGACCCTGTTCCGAGGAAATGCTATATGCTATGAGGGTGGACACCGCTCAGTCTGCCCTGTGCCTGAGGTCCCTGCTTCTGTGTAGCTTCAAGTCCAAGGCAGGCGCCTCTGCGAAAGTCTGGTGGAAGAGCCTCTGAGTGACCCAGCTTTTGCCTCTGCCACTAGGCTCAGGGTCGAAGATGTGAACGAAATTAGCGTCCCCGGTGGGAAGACCGCTACAGAGTTGAATTCCCATACATTGCAGAGGTGGGCAACCAGCACGTGGGCCAGCAGCAAAGTGCATTGAAACGATTGGCATCGTATGGGCTTCAGAAGGAGCCCTTAGCGCCCCTCGTTCGAGCCACCGAGCGTCCCGGGCACCACAGTCCTCCCATAGATAACAGTATGTTCTAGAACCTTGTCGTATGTTTCTCCTGCAGGCAAAGCAGCATGGTACCCCCATGCTTCCATCCGGCCCACCTCATCACGGGCATTTGTGAGCTTGGGAGCAACTCGTTTCCCACGCCTCGGCGAAGGCTTACTTTGCAATGGACCTGAGGCCACAGTGCCAACACGTGTGTGCGATGTTCCGTCCTGTGATCGGAAGCGATTTGTGTGAACACTGGACACCTCAAGCCTCCCTCTACGAGGACTTCCCGCACTCAAGGAACAAACACGAAGCCAGGATTTCTTTGTCGCACACAGCAGTGAACAAAGCCCGGGATTCCATGTAACAACAGCAGCCTGCAACTTGATTTGGGTAGGCTTTGTCCTCCCGTCCACCTGGGCACGCTTTGCCACACTCCACGTCCAAGAGGCATGGACAAAAGATACGACTGACGCTCACAGCCCTCTTCACCGCAGTCCTCCCTGCACTCGGAATGACCCGGAGTCTTCAAAGAGCCGTCGTGGGTGAAACGCTTTCAGGCCCATCTGTCTCCACAGGGCTTGGGATTGGAACTCTGCAAGGCTACCCTGGGATGTGCGTCAAACTGACTTCCGCAGCTTATTCTACTTACGTGGCTCAATGTCAACACAGCCTTGTAAGGGAGCTGAGACAGCACACTGCCCCAGAACGTGTGGGACCAAAGACACTATGCGCTCGCCAGACCTGGGTCCCTTTCCCGGTGCACTGGAGGACAACTGCATATGAAATTTTGTTCACCCAGCCTGTGCGGTACACATCCCATTTTCCCTGTGAGGAACTCCGTTCCTATGCAGTCTGAAAAGCTGTCCCTCCACGTACCCTTGAGAAACTCCGAGTGTAGTACTGCGTGAATAAACTCCTGTGTGGCCTGTTGAGAAAAGGCATCCAGGCCTTTCAGAGCCTGCTTTCGCAACTAGCTGGATGAGAGCTGGCCTGTCCCGAAGAACTGCGGGTATCCCATTTCTCTCCTCCAGCTCGTCTGTTGCACGTGCACATCCCGTCTAGGGCCAGACGGTCCGTGCATTGCACCCCAGGCTGCCTTTACTCCAAGTTGAATACGGAGCCCAGAGCTCGGGGCAGCATGGAGATGCCTCTGCCAAAGTGCTATTTCCCTATCCCCCAAACCCTTGGGTCTCTGCGTTGTACTCCATGGCAGAACTCCAAATCCAGAAAACGGCAATGCTCGTAACGTACCTTTCATCAAACCGGAAAGGAATATAACAGTTTCCCATAAACGGGACACATTTGCCAGGCCATCCGTAGGGTTTGCCCAAAGAGGTGGCTTCACGCACCCTGCCCCGCGTAGGGGCACATGTCCGTGACCGGTACGTGTGGCTGCTTATGTCGAAGAAACCACCAGGTGCATGACACTTTCACTGCGGGCCACTGCCGGCATTTGTATCAGCGGGCACCACGTTTCTAGCCTATAGCCTGAAACAGACGTCTGCAGTCCTTCTGCAGCAGCAGGAGACACGCTGCCTGCCATCTGTTGAGAGGCATGAGACACTTTTCGGGTACTGGACTTGAGCCCACTTTGTGACATTCGCGCAGCTTCCGAACGCCCCAGAGGTAGAGTGTCTGAGATGGCAAGTCGAAAGTAACCGCTGCACGTGTCCCGCGTGAGCCATAGATTCTGGCCACCAAAGGAGCACTCTCACGAAATCTTGGATCCCAGAGCTGACACCAAAGTGACCCTGTTCCCGAGGAAATGCTATATGCTATGAGGGTGGACACCGCTCAGTCTGCCCTGTGCCTGAGGTCCCTGCTTCTGTGTAGCTTCAAGTCCAAGGCAGGCGCCTCTGCGAACGTCTGGTGGAAGAGCCTCTGAGTGACCCAGCTTTTGCCTCTGCCACTAGGCTCAGGGTCGAAGATGTGAACGAAATTAGCGTCCCCGGTGGGAAGACCGCTACAGAGTTGAATTCCCATACATTGCAGAGGTGGGCAACCAGCACGTGGGCCAGCAGCAAAGTGCATTGAAACGATTGGCATCGTATGGCTTCAGAAGGAGCCCTTAGCGCCCCTCGTTCGAGCCACCGAGCGTCCCGGGCACCACAGTCCTCCCATAGATAACAGTATGTTCTAGAACCTTGTCGTATGTTTCTCCTGCAGGCAAAGCAGCATGGTACCCCCATGCTTCCATCCGGCCCACCTCATCACGGGCATTTGTGAGCTTGGGAGCAACTCGTTTCCCACGCCTCGGCGAAGGCTTACTTTGCAATGGACCTGAGGCCACAGTGCCAACAAGTGTGTGCGATGTTCCGTCCTGTGATCGGAAGCGATTTGTGTGAACACTGGACACCTCAAGCCTCCCTCTACGAGGACTTCCCGCACTCAAGGAACAAACACGAAGCCAGGATTTCTTTGTCGCACACAGCAGTGAACAAAGCCCGGGATTCCATGTAACAACAGCACCCTGCAACTTGATTTGGGAAGGCTTTGTCCTCCCGTCCACCTGGGCACGCTTTGCCACACTCCACGTCCAAGAGGCATGGACAAAAGATACGACTGACGCTCACAGCCCTCTTCACCGCAGTCCTCCCTGCACTCGGAATGACCCGGAGTCTTCAAAGAGCCGTCGTGGGTGAAACGCTTTCAGGCCCATCTGTCTCCACAGGGCTTGGGATTGGAACTCTGCAAGGCTACCCTGGGATGTGCGTCAAACTGACTTCCGCAGCTTATTCTACTTACGTGGCTCAATGTCAACACAGCCTTGTAAGGGAGCTGAGGCAGCACACTGCCCCAGAACGTGTGGGACCAAAGACACTATGCGCTCGCCAGACCTGGGTCCCTTTCCCGGTCCACTGGAGGACAACTGCATATGAAATTTTGTTCACCCAGCCTGTGCGGTACACATCCCATTTTCCCTGTGAGGAACTCCGTTCCTATGCAGTCTGAAAAGCTGTCCCTCCACGTACCCTTGAGAAACTCCGAGTGTAGTACTGCGTGAATAAACTCCTGTGTGGCCTGTTGAGAAAAGGCATCCAGGCCTTTCAGAGCCTGCTTTCGCAACTAGCTGGATGAGAGCTGGCCTGTCCCGAAGAACTGCGGGTATCCCATTTCTCTCCTCCAGCTCGTCTGTTGCACGTGCACATCCCGTCTAGGGCCAGACGGTCCGTGCATTGCACCCCAGGCTGCCTTTACTCCAAGTTGAATACGGAGCCCAGAGCTCGGGGCAGCATGGAGATGCCTCTGCCAAAGTGCTATTTCCCTATCCCCCAAACCCTTGGGTCTCTGCGTTGTACTCCATGGCAGAACTCCAAATCCAGAAAACGGCAATGCTCGTAACGTACCTTTCATCAAACCGGAAAGGAATATAACAGTTTCCCATAAACGGGACACATTTGCCAGGCCATCCGTAGGGTTTGCCCAAAGAGGTGGCTTCACGCACCCTGCCCCGCGTAGGGGCACATGTCCGTGACCGGTACGTGTGGCTTGCTTATGTCGAAGAAACCACCAGGTGCATGACACTTTCACTGCGGGCCACTGCCGGCATTTGTATCAGCGGTTACCACGTTTCTAGCCTATAGCCTGAAACAGACGTCTGCAGTCCTTCTGCAGCAGCAGGAGACACGCTGCCTGCCATCTGTTGAGAGGCATGAGACACTTTTCGGGTACTGGACTTGAGCCCACTTTGTGACATTCGCGCAGCTTCCGAACGCCCCAGAGGTAGAGTGTCTGAGATGGCAAGTCCGAAAGTAACCGCTGCACGTGTCCCGCGTGAGCCATAGATTCTGGCCACCAAAGGAGCACTCTCACGAAATCTTGGATCCCAGAGCTGACACCAAAGTGACCCTGTTCCCGAGGAAATGCTATATGCTATGAGGGTGGACACCGCTCAGTCTGCCCTGTGCCTGAGGTCCCTGCTTCTGTGTAGCTTCAAGTCCAAGGCAGGCGCCTCTGCGAACGTCTGGTGGAAGAGCCTCTGAGTGACCCAGCTTTTGCCTCTGCCACTAGGCTCAGGGTCGAAGATGTGAACGAAATTAGCGTCCCCGGTGGGAAGACCGCTACAGAGTTGAATTCCCATACATTGCAGAGGTGGGCAACCAGCACGTGGGCCAGCAGCAAAGTGCATTGAAACGATGGGCATCGTATGGGCTTCAGAAGGAGCCCTTAGCGCCCCTCGTTCGAGCCACCGAGCGTCCCGGGCACCACAGTCCTCCCATAGATAACAGTATGTTCTAGAACCTTGTCGTATGTTTCTCCTGCAGGCAAAGCAGCATGGTACCCCCATGCTTCCATCCGGCCCACCTCATCACGGGCATTTGTGAGCTGGGGAGCAACTCGTTTCCCACGCCTCGGCGAAGGCTTACTTTGCAATGGACCTGAGGCCACAGTGCCAACAAGTGTGTGCGATGTTCCGTCCTGTGATCGGAAGCGATTTGTGTGAACACTGGACACCTCAAGCCTCCCTCTACGAGGACTTCCCGCACTCAAGGAACAAACACGAAGCCAGGATTTCTTTGTCGCACACAGCAGTGAACAAAGCCCGGGATTCCATGTAACAACAGCACCTGCAACTTGATTTGGGTAGGCTTTGTCCTCCCGTCCACCTGGGCACGCTTTGCCACACTCCACGTCCAAGAGGCATGGACAAAAGATACGACTGACGCTCACAGCCCTCTTCACCGCAGTCCTCCCTGCACTCGGAATGACCCGGAGTCTTCAAAGAGCCGTCGTGGGTGAAACGCTTTCAGGCCCATCTGTCTCCACAGGGCTTGGGATTGGAACTCTGCAAGGCTACCCTGGGATGTGCGTCAAACTGACTTCCGCAGCTTATTCTACTTACGTGGCTCAATGTCAACACAGCCTTGTAAGGGAGCTGAGGCAGCACACTGCCCCAGAACGTGTGGGACCAAAGACACTATGCGCTCGCCAGACCTGGGTCCCTTTCCCGGTCCACTGGAGGACAACTGCATATGAAATTTTGTTCACCCAGCCTGTGCGGTACACATCCCATTTTCCCTGTGAGGAACTCCGTTCCTATGCAGTCTGAAAAGCTGTCCCTCCACGTACCCTTGAGAAACTCCGAGTGTAGTACTGCGTGAATAAACTCCTGTGTGGCCTGTTGAGAAAAGGCATCCAGGCCTTTCAGAGCCTGCTTTCGCAACTAGCTGGATGAGAGCTGGCCTGTCCCGAAGAACTGCGGGTATCCCATTTCTCTCCTCCAGCTCGTCTGTTGCACGTGCACATCCCGTCTAGGGCCAGACGGTCCGTGCATTGCACCCCAGGCTGCCTTTACTCCAAGTTGAATACGGAGCCCAGAGCTCGGGGCAGCATGGAGATGCCTCTGCCAAAGTGCTATTTCCCTATCCCCCAAACCCTTGGGTCTCTGCGTTGTACTCCATGGCAGAACTCCAAATCCAGAAAACGGCAATGCTCGTAACGTACCTTTCATCAAACCGGAAAGGAATATAACAGTTTCCCATAAACGGGACACATTTGCCAGGCCATCCGTAGGGTTTGCCCAAAGAGGTGGCTTCACGCACCCTGCCCCGCGTAGGGGCACATGTCCGTGACCGGTACGTGTGGCTTGCTTATGTCGAAGAAACCACCAGGTGCATGACACTTTCACTGCGGGCCACTGCCGGCATTTCTATCAGCGGGCACCACGTTTCTAGCCTATAGCCTGAAACAGACGTCTGCAGTCCTTCTGCAGCAGCAGGAGACACGCTGCCTGCCATCTGTTGAGAGGCATGAGACACTTTTCGGGTACTGGACTTGAGCCCACTTTGTGACATTCGCGCAGCTTCCGAACGCCCCAGAGGTAGAGTGTCTGAGATGGCAAGTCCGAAAGTAACCGCTGCACGTGTCCCGCGTGAGCCATAGATTCTGGCCACCAAAGGAGCACTCTCACGAAATCCTGGATCCCAGAGCTGACACCAAAGTGACCCTGTTCCCGAGGAAATGCTATATGCTATGAGGGTGGACACCGCTCAGTCTGCCCTGTGCCTGAGGTCCCTGCTTCTGTGTAGCTTCAAGTCCAAGGCAGGCGCCTCTGCGAACGTCTGGTGGAAGAGCCTCTGAGTGACCCAGCTTTTGCCTCTGCCACTAGGCTCAGGGTCGAAGATGTGAACGAAATTAGCGTCCCCGGTGGGAAGACCGCTACAGAGTTGAATTCCCATACATTGCAGAGGTGGGCAACCAGCACGTGGGCCAGCAGCAAAGTGCATTGAAACGATTGGCATCGTATTGGCTTCAGAAGGAGCCCTTAGCGCCCCTCGTTCGAGCCACCGAGCGTCCCGGGCACCACAGTCCTCCCATAGATAACAGTATGTTCTAGAACCTTGTCGTATGTTTCTCCTGCAGGCAAAGCAGCATGGTACCCCCATGTTTCCATCCGGCCCACCTCATCACGGGCATTTGTGAGCTGGGGAGCAACTCGTTTCCCACGCCTCGGCGAAGGCTTACTTTGCAATGGACCTGAGGCCACAGTGCCAACACGTGTGTGCGATGTTCCGTCCTGTGATCGGAAGCGATTTGTGTGAACACTGGACACCTCAAGCCTCCCTCTACGAGGACTTCCCGCACTCAAGGAACAAACACGAAGCCAGGATTTCTTTGTCGCACACAGCAGTGAATAAAGCCCAGGATTCCAAGTAACAACAGCACCCTGCAACTTGATTTGGGAAGGCTTTGTCCTCCCGTCCACCTGGGCACGCTTTGCCACACTCCACGTCCAAGAGGCATGGACAAAAGATACGACTGACGCTCACAGCCCTCTTCACCGCAGTCCTCCCTGCACTCGGAATGACCCGGAGTCTTCAAAGAGCCGTCGTGGGTGAAACGCTTTCAGGCCCATCTGTCTCCACAGGGCTTGGGATTGGAACTCTGCAAGGCTACCCTGGGATGTGCGTCAAACTGACTTCCGCAGCTTATTCTACTTACGTGGCTCAATGTCAACACAGCCTTGTAAGGGAGCTGAGGCAGCACACTGCCCCAGAACGTGTGGGACCAAAGACACTATGCGCTCGCCAGACCTGGGTCCCTTTCCCGGTCCACTGGAGGACAACTGCATATGAAATTTTGTTCACCCAGCCTGTGCGGTACACATCCCATTTTCCCTGTGAGGAACTCCGTTCCTATGCAGTCTGAAAAGCTGTCCCTCCACGTACCCTTGAGAAACTCCGAGTGTAGTACTGCGTGAATAAACTCCTGTGTGGCCTGTTGAGAAAAGGCATCCAGGCCTTTCAGAGCCTGCTTTCGCAACTAGCTGGATGAGAGCTGGCCTGTCCCGAAGAACTGCGGGTATCCCATTTCTCTCCTCCAGCTCGTCTGTTGCACGTGCACATCCCGTCTAGGGCCAGACGGTCCGTGCATTGCACCCCAGGCTGCCTTTACTCCAAGTTGAATACGGAGCCCAGAGCTCGGGGCAGCATGGAGATGCCTCTGCCAAAGTGCTATTTCCCTATCCCCCAAACCCTTGGGTCTCTGCGTTGTACTCCATGGCAGAACTCCAAATCCAGAAAACGGCAATGCTCGTAACGTACCTTTCATCAAACCGGAAAGGAATATAACAGTTTCCCATAAACGGGACACATTTGCCAGGCCATCCGTAGGGTTTGCCCAAAGAGGTGGCTTCACGCACCCTGCCCCGCGTAGGGGCACATGTCCGTGACCGGTACGTGTGGCTTGCTTATGTCGAAGAAACCACCAGGTGCATGACACTTTCACTGCGGGCCACTGCCGGCATTTCTATCAGCGGGCACCACGTTTCTAGCCTATAGCCTGAAACAGACGTCTGCAGTCCTTCTGCAGCAGCAGGAGACACGCTGCCTGCCATCTGTTGAGAGGCATGAGACACTTTTCGGGTACTGGACTTGAGCCCACTTTGTGACATTCGCGCAGCTTCCGAACGCCCCAGAGGTAGAGTGTCTGAGATGGCAAGTCGGAAAGTAACCGCTGCACGTGTCCCGCGTGAGCCATAGATTCTGGCCACCAAAGGAGCACTCTCACGAAATCTTGGATCCCAGAGCTGACACCAAAGTGACCCTGTTCCCGAGGAAATGCTATATGCTATGAGGGTGGACACCGCTCAGTCTGCCCTGTGCCTGAGGTCCCTGCTTCTGTGTAGCTTCAAGTCCAAGGCAGGCGCCTCTGCGAACGTCTGGTGGAAGAGCCTCTGAAGTGACCCAGCTTTTGCCTCTGCCACTAGGCTCAGGGTCGAAGATGTGAACGAAATTAGCGTCCCCGGTGGGAAGACCGCTACAGAGTTGAATTCCCATACATTGCAGAGGTGGGCAACCAGCACGTGGGCCAGCAGCAAAGTGCATTGAAACGATGGCATCGTATGGGCTTCAGAAGGAGCCCTTAGCGCCCCTCGTTCGAGCCACCGAGCGTCCCGGGCACCACAGTCCTCCCATAGATAACAGTATGTTCTAGAACCTTGTCGTATGTTTCTCCTGCAGGCAAAGCAGCATGGTACCCCCATGCTTCCATCCGGCCCACCTCATCACGGGCATTTGTGAGCTGGGGAGCAACTCGTTTCCCACGCCTCGGCGAAGGCTTACTTTGCAATGGACCTGAGGCCACAGTGCCAACAAGTGTGTGCGATGTTCCGTCCTGTGATCGGAAGCGATTTGTGTGAACACTGGACACCTCAAGCCTCCCTCTACGAGAACTTCCCGCACTCAAGGAACAAACACGAAGCCAGGATTTCTTTGTCGCACACAGCAGTGAATAAAGCCCAGGATTCCATGTAACAACAGCACCCTGCAACTTGATTTGGGAAGGCTTTGTCCTCCCGTCCACCTGGGCACGCTTTGCCACACTCCACGTCCAAGAGGCATGGACAAAAGATACGACTGACGCTCACAGCCCTCTTCACCGCAGTCCTCCCTGCACTCGGAATGACCCGGAGTCTTCAAAGAGCCGTCGTGGGTGAAACGCTTTCAGGCCCATCTGTCTCCACAGGGCTTGGGATTGGAACTCTGCAAGGCTACCCTGGGATGTGCGTCAAACTGACTTCCGCAGCTTATTCTACTTACGTGGCTCAATGTCAACACAGCCTTGTAAGGGAGCTGAGGCAGCACACTGCCCCAGAACGTGTGGGACCAAAGACACTATGCGCTCGCCAGACCTGGGTCCCTTTCCCGGTCCACTGGAGGACAACTGCATATGAAATTTTGTTCACCCAGCCTGTGCGGTACACATCCCATTTTCCCTGTGAGGAACTCCGTTCCTATGCAGTCTGAAAAGCTGTCCCTCCACGTACCCTTGAGAAACTCCGAGTGTAGTACTGCGTGAATAAACTCCTGTGTGGCCTGTTGAGAAAAGGCATCCAGGCCTTTCAGAGCCTGCTTTCGCAACTAGCTGGATGAGAGCTGGCCTGTCCCGAAGAACTGCGGGTATCCCATTTCTCTCCTCCAGCTCGTCTGTTGCACGTGCACATCCCGTCTAGGGCCAGACGGTCCGTGCATTGCACCCCAGGCTGCCTTTACTCCAAGTTGAATACGGAGCCCAGAGCTCGGGGCAGCATGGAGATGCCTCTGCCAAAGTGCTATTTCCCTATCCCCCAAACCCTTGGGTCTCTGCGTTGTACTCCATGGCAGAACTCCAAATCCAGAAAACGGCAATGCTCGTAACGTACCTTTCATCAAACCGGAAAGGAATATAACAGTTTCCCATAAACGGGACACATTTGCCAGGCCATCCGTAGGGTTTGCCCAAAGAGGTGGCTTCACGCACCCTGCCCCGCGTAGGGGCACATGTCCGTGACCGGTACGTGTGGCTTGCTTATGTCGAAGAAACCACCAGGTGCATGACACTTTCACTGCGGGCCACTGCCGGCATTTCTATCAGCGGGCACCACGTTTCTAGCCTATAGCCTGAAACAGACGTCTGCAGTCCTTCTGCAGCAGCAGGAGACACGCTGCCTGCCATCTGTTGAGAGGCATGAGACACTTTTCGGGTACTGGACTTGAGCCCACTTTGTGACATTCGCGCAGCTTCCGAACGCCCCAGAGGTAGAGTGTCTGAGATGGCAAGTCCGAAAGTAACCGCTGCACGTGTCCCGCGTGAGCCATAGATTCTGGCCACCAAAGGAGCACTCTCACGAAATCTTGGATCCCAGAGCTGACACCAAAGTGACCCTGTTCCCGAGGAAATGCTATATGCTATGAGGGTGGACACCGCTCAGTCTGCCCTGTGCCTGAGGTCCCTGCTTCTGTGTAGCTTCAAGTCCAAGGCAGGCGCCTCTGCGAACGTCTGGTGGAAGAGCCTCTGAAGTGACCCAGCTTTTGCCTCTGCCACTAGGCTCAGGGTCGAAGATGTGAACGAAATTAGCGTCCCCGGTGGGAAGACCGCTACAGAGTTGAATTCCCATACATTGCAGAGGTGGGCAACCAGCACGTGGGCCAGCAGCAAAGTGCATTGAAACGATGGCATCGTATGGCTTCAGAAGGAGCCCTTAGCGCCCCTCGTTCGAGCCACCGAGCGTCCCGGGCACCACAGTCCTCCCATAGATAACAGTATGTTCTAGAACCTTGTCGTATGTCTCTCCTGCAGGCAAAGCAGCATGGTACCCCCATGTTTCCATCCGGCCCACCTCATCACGGGCATTTGTGAGCTGGGGAGCAACTCGTTTCCCACGCCTCGGCGAAGGCTTACTTTGCAATGGACCTGAGGCCACAGTGCCAACAAGTGTGTGCGATGTTCCGTCCTGTGATCGGAAGCGATTTGTGTGAACACTGGACACCTCAAGCCTCCCTCTACGAGGACTTCCCGCACTCAAGGAACAAACACGAAGCCAGGATTTCTTTGTCGCACACAGCAGTGAACAAAGCCCAGGATTCCATGTAACAACAGCACCCTGCAACTTGATTTGGGAAGGCTTTGTCCTCCCGTCCACCTGGGCACGCTTTGCCACACTCCACGTCCAAGAGGCATGGACAAAAGATACGACTGACGCTCACAGCCCTCTTCACCGCAGTCCTCCCTGCACTCGGAATGACCCGGAGTCTTCAAAGAGCCGTCGTGGGTGAAACGCTTTCAGGCCCATCTGTCTCCACAGGGCTTGGGATTGGAACTCTGCAAGGCTACCCTGGGATGTGCGTCAAACTGACTTCCGCAGCTTATTCTACTTACGTGGCTCAATGTCAACACAGCCTTGTAAGGGAGCTGAGGCAGCACACTGCCCCAGAACGTGTGGGACCAAAGACACTATGCGCTCGCCAGACCTGGGTCCCTTTCCCGGTCCACTGGAGGACAACTGCATATGAAATTTTGTTCACCCAGCCTGTGCGGTACACATCCCATTTTCCCTGTGAGGAACTCCGTTCCTATGCAGTCTGAAAAGCTGTCCCTCCACGTACCCTTGAGAAACTCCGAGTGTAGTACTGCGTGAATAAACTCCTGTGTGGCCTGTTGAGAAAAGGCATCCAGGCCTTTCAGAGCCTGCTTTCGCAACTAGCTGGATGAGAGCTGGCCTGTCCCGAAGAACTGCGGGTATCCCATTTCTCTCCTCCAGCTCGTCTGTTGCACGTGCACATCCCGTCTAGGGCCAGACGGTCCGTGCATTGCACCCCAGGCTGCCTTTACTCCAAGTTGAATACGGAGCCCAGAGCTCGGGGCAGCATGGAGATGCCTCTGCCAAAGTGCTATTCCCTATCCCCCAAACCCTTGGGTCTCTGCGTTGTACTCCATGGCAGAACTCCAAATCCAGAAAACGGCAATGCTCGTAACGTACCTTTCATCAAACCGGAAAGGAATATAACAGTTTCCCATAAACGGGACACATTTGCCAGGCCATCCGTAGGGTTTGCCCAAAGAGGTGGCTTCACGCACCCTGCCCCGCGTAGGGGCACATGTCCGTGACCGGTACGTGTGGCTTGCTTATGTCGAAGAAACCACCAGGTGCATGACACTTTCACTGCGGGCCACTGCCGGCATTTCTATCAGCGGGCACCACGTTTCTAGCCTATAGCCTGAAACAGACGTCTGCAGTCCTTCTGCAGCAGCAGGAGACACGCTGCCTGCCATCTGTTGAGAGGCATGAGACACTTTTCGGGTACTGGACTTGAGCCCACTTTGTGACATTCGCGCAGCTTCCGAACGCCCCAGAGGTAGAGTGTCTGAGATGGCAAGTCCGAAAGTAACCGCTGCACGTGTCCCCCGCGTGAGCCATAGATTCTGGCCACCAAAGGAGCACTCTCACGAAATCTTGGATCCCAGAGCTGACACCAAAGTGACCCTGTTCCCGAGGAAATGCTATATGCTATGAGGGTGGACACCGCTCAGTCTGCCCTGTGCCTGAGGTCCCTGCTTCTGTGTAGCTTCAAGTCCAAGGCAGGCGCCTCTGCGAAAGTCTGGTGGAAGAGCCTCTGAGTGACCCAGCTTTTGCCTCTGCCACTAGGCTCAGGGTCGAAGATGTGAACGAAATTAGCGTCCCCGGTGGGAAGACCGCTACAGAGTTGAATTCCCATACATTGCAGAGGTGGGCAACCAGCACGTGGGCCAGCAGCAAAGTGCATTGAAACGATGGGCATCGTATGGGCTTCAGAAGGAGCCCTTAGCGCCCCTCGTTCGAGCCACCGAGCGTCCCGGGCACCACAGTCCTCCCATAGATAACAGTATGTTCTAGAACCTTGTCGTATGTTTCTCCTGCAGGCAAAGCAGCATGGTACCCCCATGCTTCCATCCGGCCCACCTCATCACGGGCATTTGTGAGCTGGGGAGCAACTCGTTTCCCACGCCTCGGCGAAGGCTTACTTTGCAATGGACCTGAGGCCACAGTGCCAACAAGTGTGTGCGATGTTCCGTCCTGTGATCGGAAGCGATTTGTGTGAACACTGGACACCTCAAGCCTCCCTCTACGAGGACTTCCCGCACTCAAGGAACAAACACGAAGCCAGGATTTCTTTGTCGCACACAGCAGTGAACAAAGCCCGGGATTCCATGTAACAACAGCAGCCTGCAACTTGATTTGGGAAGGCTTTGTCCTCCCGTCCACCTGGGCACGCTTTGCCACACTCCACGTCCAAGAGGCATGGACAAAAGATACGACTGACGCTCACAGCCCTCTTCACGCAGTCCTCCCTGCACTCGGAATGACCCGGAGTCTTCAAAGAGCCGTCGTGGTGTGTTGAAACGCTTTCAGGCCATCTGTCTCCACAGGGCTTGGGAGGGAACTCTGCAAGGCTACCCTGGGATGTGCGTCAAATGACTTCCGAGCAGCTTATTTAATTACGTGGCTCAATGTCAAAACAGAGCCTTGTAAGGGGAGCTGAGGCAGCACACTGCCCCAGAAACGTGTGGGACCAAAGACGCTATGCGCTCGCCAGACCTGGGTCCCTTTCCCGGTACACTGGAGGACAACTGCATATGAAATTTTGTTCACCCAGCATGTGCGGTACACATCCCATTTTCCCTGTGAGGAACTCCGTTCCTATGCAGTCTGAAAAGCTGTCCCTCCACGTACCCTGAGAAAACTCGAGTGTAGTACTGCGTGAATAAACTCCTGTGTTGCTCTGTTGAGAAAAAAGGCATCCAGGCCTTTCAGAGCCTGCTTTCGAAACTAGCTGGATGAGAGCTGGCCTGTCCGAAGAACTGC
>NW_022983449.1:0-18070 GCF_011762595.2 Tursiops truncatus | reverse complement strand
ACCCAAAATAGGAGCACCTCAATACATAAGGCAAATACTAACAGCCATAAAAGGGAAATTGGCAGTAACACATTAATAGTAGGGGACTTTAACATCCCACTGATGAAAGAAATTAAAGATGATACAAATAGATGGAGAGATATACCATGTTCTTGGATTGGAAGAATCAACATTGTGAAAATGACTCTACTACCAAAAGCAATCTATAGATTCAATTCAATCCCTATCAAACTACCACTGGCATTTTTCACAGAACTAGAACAAAAAATTTCACAATTTGTATGGAAACACAAAAGACCCAGAATAGCCAAAGCAATCTTGAGAACGAAAAAAGGAACTGGAGGAATCAGGCTCCCTGACTTCAGACTATACTACAAAGCTACAGTTATCAAGATGGTATGGTACTGGCACAAAAACAGAAAGATAGATCAATGGAACAGGATAGAAAGCCCAGAGATAAACCCACGCACATATGGACACCTTATCTTTGACAAAGGTGGCAGGAATATACAGTGAAGAAAGGACAGCCTCTTCAATAAGTGGTGCTGGGAAAACTGGGCAGGTACATGTAAAATTATGAGATTAGATCACTCCCTAACACCATACACAAAAATAAGCTCAAAATGGATTAAAGACCTAAATGTAAGGCCAGAAACTATCAAACTCTTAGAGGAAAACAATGGCAGAACACTCTGTGACATAAATCACAACAAGATCCTTTCTCACCCACCTCCTAGAGTAATGGAAATAAAAACAAAAATAAACAAATGGTACCTAATGAAACTTCAAAGCTTTTACACAGCAAAGGAAACCATAAACAAGACCAAAGACAACCCTCAGAATGGGAGAAAATATTTGCAGATGAAGCAACTCACAAAGAATTAATCTCCAAAATTTACAAGCAGCTCATGCAGCTCAATAATAAAAAAACAAACAACCCAATCCAAAAATGGGCAGAAGACCTAAATAGACATTTCTCCAAAGAAGATATACAGACTGCCAACAAACACATGAAAGAATGCTCAACATCATTAATCATTAGAGAAATGCAAATCAAAACTACAATGAGATAACATCTCACACCAGTCAGAATGGCCATCATCAAAAAATCTAGAAACAATAAATCCTGGAGAGGGTGTGGAGAAAAGGGAACACTCTTGCACTGCTGGTGGGAATGTGAATTTGTTCAGCCACTATGGAGAACAGTATGGAGGTTCCTTAAAAAGCTACAAATAGAACTACCATATGACCCAGCAATCCCACTACTGGGCATATACCCTGAGAAAACCGAAATTCAAAAAGAGTCATGTACCAAAATGTTCATTGCAGCTCTATTTACAATAGCCCGGAGATGGAAACAACCTAAGTGCCCATCATCGGATGAATGGATAAAGAAGATGTGGCACATATATACAATGGAATATTACTCAGCCATAAAAAGAAACGAAATTGAGCTATTTGTAATGAGGTGGATAGACCTAGAGTCTGTCATACAGAGTGAAGTAAGTCAGAAAGAAAAAGACAAATACTGTATGCTAACACATATATATGGAATTTAAGAAAAAAAAATGTCATGAAGAACCTAGGGGTAAGGCAGGAATAAAGACGCAGACCTCCTAGAGAACGGACTTGAGGTTATGGGGAGGTGGAAGGGTGAGCTGTGACAGGGCGAGAGAGAGTCATGGACATATACACACTAACAAATGTAGTAAGGTAGATAGCTAGTTGGAAGCAGCCGCATGGCACAGGGATATTGGCTTGGTGCTTTGTGACAGTCTGGAGGGGTGGGATAGGGAGGGTGGGAGGGAGGGAGACGCAAGAGGGAAGAGATATGGGAACATATGTATATGTATAACTGATTCACTTTGTTATAAAGCAGAAACTAACACACCTTTGTAAAGCAATTATACCCCAATAAAGATGTTAAAAAAAAAAAAAAGCATCCTCCTTCTCTTGCTGTGAAGAAACTACCACATGGCTTGCCATAGTGACAGATCCCAAATTACAATTCTCTACTGATCCTATATAAGCTATCTTTGCTGGAAAAATATCTGGCAGTCTATTTGTTTCAGGTCAGCAGATGTAATGTGTATAAAGTGCACAGCAGCCTTTCTTGCACACTAGAGGAACTCAGTCCATTATCATCATTACTTTTTGTTAAATCTACCAGATCCAATATTCACACATAAAGAACCCAGTTACATATTTTTTAGAAGTCATATGGACAGGTGAAGTAGGAGAAAACAGAGAATCTTGGTTTTTAAGGCAAATACAATTTTGGAAGTGTAGTCTTATTGAATTAACGCTTACCCAGCTGCCAAGTGGAGGAAAGTGGTCATTTTAGACTTATGGATGTCACTTTATGGATATCTTCACTATGAAAAGAAGAAGAACATGCATTAGTGACTCAGCACTTAAACAGAAATGGAAAAGTTTGTTCAGCTGTGGGAAGATATATAAAATTTGTTTGGAGTCAAAACATTGTGTAACTGATCTAGGAACTAATATATGGCAATTATATATATACATTCATATTTTACACAAACTCCAGAATTTCTGAGGAAAAAAAGGAGTGTTTTTGTTTTTGTTTTTACCATGGAGTATATGTCCTAGTACACTGGATTGTTTCCATTGAAATTTCCATACTTCAAGCCCCATCTGCCATGTTTGCATGCCCTTTCCTGGGTGAATGGATCTTAAATTGCTAGTTTTTTGTGAGGTTCTATGGGATCAGAGAGGGGTGATAAGGAGTTTGAGATAGCAAAACAATAGAGCTAAGAAATAGAAACTTTGTGTCTTTTGATAAAATCTAGCTTCAGCCTGAAAAAAAACACCATTCTGTTTTCAATTGGAATTTTATATAATCTTGCAAGAAAAGGAGAATAATAGTGCTTATACAGATGGCTAACTCAGCAGGTGAGAACTTGACCAATGCAAGGTCAAGACCTCATGCCTCGTATGGACTCATTATTTTCATGTCCAGAGAGTATATATTTAACCCAGGTTAGTATTTTCATAAATGCTTGCTCAGATTCACTCATAAGGGTGAATTTTGGAATTTCTAACTCCATAACTAAAAGGAGGATTTAAAGTACTCCCATAAAATGCTGAATTGGTAGTTTCAACCTCAAGTTCAACAAACACTAATGGTATTATAAGCATTATTATCCCACTGATCTACTAATTTATCTTTAGGGTTGCTGATTTCCTTTTTACTGACAGGTCAATTCCTTCAACTCATTGAAACAATAGAAAATTCATAAGTCATGTAATCAATATGAGTTGATCTTTGGCTGTCCAGAATACGATCACTCTTCTCATATTTGACTTCTTCTTGCCCTCTGAGTATCAGTAGAGACAAAGCCTATTTTCTCTGAGAGAAGTATGATAGCTTCAGCCTCTCTTGCAGCTAGATTGACAGTATGTGACCTTGCTCCTTCAATCAGCTTGCACCATCTTGGACTTTGAATTGGGATTTAGTAAATTTAGGGTAGAGGTCAAGGAACATCAATTACAGCAATAGTAGCAACATTATCCAGGTTCCAGGGATAGAAGCAGCAACAGTGGAAGCAGCACAGTGTATACAGAGTATCGTGTTTGGTGGCAACAGTGGCAGGAGTACAAGCTGGTCTGTATGGTGTTCAACAGCTGCAGCAGCAGTAGGACTGTTATCACAGAGCTGATATTTGATGTGACACTTAGACTGTTGCTAGCAGCTACATAGTTTCGCCACTTCCTGGCCATTTTTCTGACCTGATTCTCTAGACTTCTTAATTTTTTGTGTACTACACGTTATCCTCTTCACAAATATTCTGCTTAAATTACCCAGTTTTGTTCTTCTGCATGAAACAAGGAATCTTAACTGGTATGGGGAATGATCACTTAATTAATTAAGTGATCAGTTAATTTTCTAGACAGGGCTGAAATGAAAAACTCAACTGGTATTTGGGGAAATAATTCTGTCTATGTTTAGCATGCAATGGAATAAACAAAAATATTACTTGATATTCTGAATTGTATTCATCTGAATATATGTTGGAATATCTTTCAAGTAAATCTAAACAATATTCACTATCTAAATTGAAAACTTGGTAGACAAACCTACATGTAGGTGTCAGTAAAAACATTTGAGTTACATGAGTATCAATGTGAAAAGATGTAGAATATGATGTAGTCTTATCTAAGCAATTTTTTCTATAGGTTTTTGTCTTATGCTTATTTTTAAAAATACATTGTGTATTTTTCCTATCACTTTACCCTAAGTAAATTTTAAAGGCATTCTAAGGAAGTATAAACACCTGTGAAGAAAGTAGGTGTGCCTAAGAGGCAGGAAATAATCATACATTAGAAGAAAATTTAGAAGTAGCAAAGTGTGACTACATAAAAGACATAACCATGACTATGTACATATTCTCATCTATTTTGCATGTGAGTTGCTTCTCTCCATGAGAAAATAAATAATAATTATAAAATGTGGTTGGTGCTGGAAATTTTCAACATGTTATTTATATATGGTATAATAATTTTGAAAAAAATCAGAAAATTAACTTTTTTTCAGTGCATTGTTAATCACAACAAGCATGTGGTACCACTAAGCACTATGTTGACACAGAAGAAAGTGTTGAATATATTGGAAGATCTGAATAAGGTCACAATGGAGGAGTAAGATGATTTAGTGAAGGAGCTGAGAAACAGAGAATTCAAGACAGATCATGGAGCTTCTGCTGATAATCAGGAGTCTTCTGCTCTGAACTGCAAAATTCTATTGTTGCTGACTTCAAACCTCTGGGGAAATGATGACACAAAGCAAAAAATCATGACTTAATATGTAAGCCCAATTTTACTGAGTCAAGGAGGGATCTGCTGATAAACTGTTATCAACACATAAGAAATTACTACGGAGAAAGATATTCTACTTGATTCTCATTGCTAGCCTGAGAAAAAAAGAAAAGAGAACACATGGATACTATATGCCATATCTTTAAAAGTATCTTTACATTATGCATACTAGTTAATTGCTGTTGAAAGCAAGCCAGACCATGACATGAGCACTTCAAACATTTCACTTTCCAAAGAGCAATTATAAATTTAGGTAACTGTATAATTGATCTCAAGCAGAGATAATGCAAACTGATGATCATTTTTAGTTTTTTTTTTTTTTTATTCCAGCTATCCTAATTCTATAATTTCAGGTGTCATAAGAGAATCCAATCACTTGGATTTGATCTTGAACACTCTTCAGGTTATTTCAAACTCTCCTTTACCAGCACACAAAGCTCCAGAAAGCAGCAACATAAACTCCATTCATCACAAAGTTTAACAAGGTTATCAAAGATTATTCATTGGTACAATAATTGAAGCTGCCTGGATCTTTTGTGATTGTTTGCTTAGTTAACTGAAACTAGATCCAATGGCACATTGATGGATATTCAGATGACAGAAGCATCTTTGTTTAAACTAAAGGGAGAAATCCACAGACTTGGGCAATAGACAGGTGGAGCACAATTTTCATGAATTGAAGAAAAGTTTTAGTCACTACAGCCACTTCAGTAAGTAAAGAATCCCAAAGAGATGAAAAAATAGTCCATTGTTTTATTCCTTCTTTCATTTTCTTTCAGTTTCATTCCTCTTACTATTTTCTATAGGACATATTTGTGGTGAGAATTCTGTAGTTACAAAATATCAAGGCATGTCGAAGTCAGAAGAAAAGGAGTAGTATGCATTTCTCCAGAGATATTGGTGCTCTGTCTGGATGCAGTCATCGATGAAATGTTGAGTTCCTCTTCTTTGGAGGAAGGTGAAAATACATTTTATTTTCACGAAGGATGGTGTAGTACATTAAGGTGGAGTTGTTTCATTCTGTTTTTGTTTTTGAAGTATAACTACATGAACTGGACAACCAAAAGTAACAACCGCCTGTCAGAAAAATAGGTACACAGTGATGGGTATTTAGCATATTCTCTATGACAAACATTCAGTCCCCTTTTTATGGACGGACAATTCCTTACCTGGTGAGTATTAGTGGAAGCTGAAAATGCCAGATAGTTTTCTCAGGGCATGGGATGGAATATTGTTTCTGTCAATCCAACTCACCAACTCTGGACTTGGAATTGAGAGGAAAGGACAAAGAAAGAACCCATTATGCCAGTGTACATCATTAGTAGCAGGGGAAAACCCTCGAGGTCAGGAGGCAGCAAAGGACAGTGCCCAGTTTTCAGCATCAACAATGGAGGCACTGTATCCCAGGGTGCCTATTCTCTGTGGCAATTGCAACAGTTTTCTCACTGGACTAGTGTTTCTGATTTTGACCATATCCCTTGTTCCTCCTCAATTTTCCAGTCCCAGTTCTCTAGGCTTCCTGGAGTTTCAATGAGTTATGTAACACCCTTTGGATAAATTCATTTTTTTTTTCTGTTTAATTATGTCTATATCAATGTCTGTAGCAGCAACTAAGAACAATGACTGATCCTGGGTCCTGCAAAGTAGCCAGCAGACTATGAATAGACAGTAAATGTACACTGTCAGGAAATTATTTAAAATAAGAGCCTGATCTGTATTCACATGTTCTTTTCTTGAAGTTAACATTCTTTTCTCTGACCCAGAACCAAGAAAACAAGTCACTGTCCCACCAGGAATAAATGCCATACTTAGCTGACATTTTGAAGTAAGTTTAAATAAGGGACAATTTATAGTTGAACCAACAAGGGATGATGAGAAGCTACAGACCACCAATGGTGAAAAGCTCTCTCAAGGTAAGTAGAAAAACTATTACCAGAGTCATGTAAGAACTGGCACTAGGAGTCTGAAAGGAGCTATAGTTACAAAAGGACAGAACCACAGCCACAACCATTGAACCAAGACAGGTAGAGGGGAGGGAATCAGGGAAGAAATATTCTGACCTTAAAACCACAGGCGTCCAATCGGTTGTTGGGTTCTCCCATGGCTAAACACAGAAGTCAAATGAAAGCTGGTGAGCAACAGAGTACACCTTGAATAATAATCAATTTACTTTTTGAAATGAATTATGAGAACTTTGCAATACACTCATTAAATTACCATATTTAAATTTTTTCCCAAGAAACTACGTACTAATCAGAAAAATGTCTATATTATCCAGGGGCAAGTTAATAAAAATAATTGTTTTTTTAAAGCAATTTTGAAGGATTTGGTATTATAACACATGATTTTTATTTAAAATTACATTGTTTAGGAAAAGACATTGCAGAATGATAGCATGAAGAGGATCACAAACCCACTCCTCAGCAAAAACCAAATTATAAAGTAAACAGCTATTTAAAATCTCTGGAATTTACTGTAATAGCATACAGAAAATTGAGAAATATTTAATGAAGAAAATCCATTAAATTTTGGTAAAAACCGGGATAAACTCTAAATTTGGGGAGGCATAACTCACTCTTGGCCCATCTGTAGCTCAGCATGTTAGAAGCCCCACTATAGGCAGAAAATAAGAAAGAAAAGAGAATGGGACTCCCTGTCCCCTCAGTTTCCAGTAAGGGACTATAGATTCTTCCTTCAAGAAGGTCAGAATCCCAGTATTTCTCATTCCTCTCAGTTTTGTATTGGAGAAGCTCTACTCTAAGCAAGAGTGACTGAGAGATCTGGGCATTTTTTTTCTATCCAGCTACAAACTCATAAGGAAAAAGCTCTATTCCAGGTGCACAATCCAAGAACACTGAGCCCTGATTACCTTCACCCCAGCTTGCTGAAATGGCAGAGGTTTTACACTGAGAAAGGCAATTCAAGAAGACCCGATTGGGAGAAAATATTTGCAAATGAAGAAACTGACAAAGGATTAATCTCCAAAATTTACAAGAAGCACATGCAGCTCAATATCAAAAAAACAAAAAACCCAATCCAAAAATGGCCAGAAGGCCTAAATAAACATTTCTCCAAAGAAGATGTACAGATTGCCAACAAACACATGAAAGAATGCTCAACATCATTAATCATTAGAGAAATGCAAATCAAAACTACAATGAGATATCATCTCACACCGGTAAGAATGGCCATCAGCAAAAAAATATACAAACAATAAATGCTGGAGAGGGTGTGCAGAAAGGGAACCCTCTTGCACTGTTGGTGGGAATGTAAATTGATACAACCACTATGGAGAACAATATGGAGATTCCTTAAAAAACTACAAATAGAACCACCATATGACCCAGGAATGCCACTACTGGGCATATACCCTGAGAAAACCATAATTCAAAGAGTCATGTACCAAAATGTTCATTGCATCTCTATTTACAATAGCCAGGATATGGAAGCAACCTAAGTGTCTAGTAACAGATGAATGGATAAAGAAGATTTGACACATATATACAATGGAATATTACTCAGCCATAAAAAGAAATGAAACTGAGTTATTTGTAGTGAGGTGGATGGACCTAGAATCTGTCATACAAAGTGAAGTAAGTCAGAAAGAGAAAAACAAATACCATATGCTAACACATATATATGGAATCAAAAAAAAATGTCATGAAGAACCTAGGAACAAGACAGGAATAAAGACACAGACCTACTAGAGAATGGACTTGTGGTTATGGGGAGGGGGAAGGGTAAGCTGGGATAAAGTGAGAGAGTGGCATGGACATATATACACTACCAAAGGTAAAATAGATAGCTAGTCGGAAGAAGCCACATAGCACAGGGAGATCAGCTTGGTGCTTTGTGACCACCTATGGGGTGGGATAGGAAGGGTGGGAGGGAGGCAGATGCAAGAGGGAAGAGATATGGGAACATATGTATTTGTATAACTGATTCACTTTGTTATAAAGCAGACACTAACACACCATTGTAAAGCAATTATACTCCAATAAAGATGTTAAAAAAAACCTCAATAAATGTATGCTGACCACACATCCCCACCCCACCTCCAAAATAAAAGAAGACCACAACTACTACTATTGCCTGATAGTCACTCATAGAGCAGGTAGTCAATCTAAGAGCAGAAGACAATATTCCCCCTTTCCAGGTTCAGAACATTAGTGCACTATTTAGGCCCAGCAGAGATTCAAGCCTTAAGAGTAACTAGCTCTACAAGGAGACTGACTTTATTTGGAACTGAGAATGAAGAATTTCAAGTCTAAGGGCACTTCCAGAAACAATGGACATTTTAGCAGTGTACAATTAATAATATTAGCTCCATGAAAGCAACAAGATACACCAGCCAGAAGTTTAACATACAAACTAGAGGTAAAGGCAGCTAAAAAGAGTCCTTCTGGAGTCAGAGCAAGCCTCAAACACTAAAGTCAAAAACCACCTAGAAAAGGAGCTCCAATTTAATTCTATGATCGTCTAACAATTTATGCACTGGAGCATCATTAATAACAAGACAAATCAGCTAGCAATTAGAGGAGGTGAACAGCTGGGTGCAATACCAATAAATGCAGATCAGTTAGTATTCCATAAAAGTGAAAATGAAAAGACAGCAGAGGTAGCTATATGTACATAAAATAAAGTAGACTTTAAGCCAAAAATGGTAATAAGAGACAAAGAAGTTCATTATATGATGACCCCCTTATAATGATAATGGGGTCAATTCATCAAGAAGATATAACACTCTTAAATTGATATGCAACCAATATTGAAGCACATATTTATATTAAGAAAATACTAACATATCTGAAGGGTAAAATAGATAGCAATATTATGACAGTAGTGGACTTCAATGCCCTACTTTAAATAATGACAGAAATCAACAAGAAAATATTTGTCTTGCACCATATTTTAGACCAAATATATCTAACAGACATGTACAGAACATTCCATCCAATGGCAGAAGAATAGGCATTTTTCTCAAGCTCACATGAACATTCCCCAGGACAGAGCATATGAGAGGTCACCAAACAAGTCTTTGCATTTAAGAAGATTAAAATCATACCAAGTATTTTTTTCCAAACACGATGGTAGGGACTAGAAATCAATAACAGGACGAAAGGTAAATAATTCACAATTATGTGGAAATTAAACAACATATTCCTGAACAAACAATTTCAAAGAAGAAATCCAAAGGGAAAACAAAAAATATCTTGTAACAACTGACAATGGAAACACAATATCTCAAAACCTCTGTGATCTTGCAAAAGCAGTTCTAAGAGAGAAGTTTATAGAAATAAATGCCTACATTAAGAAAAAAAGATATCAAATAAACCATCTAACTTTATACCACAAGGAACTAGAAAAATAGGAACAAACTAAGTCCAAGTAAACAGAAGAAAGGTAATGACAAAACTCAGAACAGAAATAAAAGAAATAGAGAATAGGAAAAGAAAATGAAAATATTAATAAAATGAAGAGACAATTTTTTGAAAATATAAACAAAATCAGCATAAGTTAAGCTAGACTAAGAAAAAAGAGAAGAGAAATAAAATCAGAAGAGAAAGAGGAGACCTTACAACTGTAACTACAAAAATCAAAGGGATTATTATGAGACTACTATAAACAACTATACACCAACAAATTGGATAACTTAAAAGAAATTGGTAAATTCCTAGGCATATACCATCTACCAAGGTTGAATCATGAAGAAATAGAAAATCTGAAAAGATCAATTATGACTAAAGATATTGAGTCAGTAATCAAAATTCCCCAACGCAGAAAATCCCAGGACTAGATGGTTTCATTGGTGAATTCTACTAACATTTAAAGAAGAATTAACACCAATCCTAAATTTGTCCAAAAATTAAAGAGAAGGGAACAGTCCCAAATCCATTTTATGAAACCTGATGCCAAAGCCATATAAGGACACCACAAAAAAGTACACTATTATTTCCTTTTGATAATAGAAATGCAAAAATTCTCAGCAAAATATTAACAAATTGAATTAGAAGCATATTAAAAGGATCATACCACACAGTCAGGTAGGATTTACCCCTGGGATACAGAGATGTTTCAATATACACAAGTCAGTTAATGTTATGGACACATTTATAGAATGAAATAAAAACCATAGGATCATCTGAGTAGATGCAGAATAAAAATTTTGACAAAATACAACATCAATTATAATAAAACCCCTCAGCAAACAGCATATTTAGTGGTGAAGGTTAAAAGATTTTCCTCTATGAATAGGAAAAAAACAAGTGTACTCACTCTCACCACTTCTATTCAACATAATAGAGGAAGATCTAGCTAGAGGAATTAGGCTAGAAAAAATAAAAAATAGAAGGAATCCAAATTAGAAAGGAAAAAGTAAAATTATCTTTGTTTGCAAATATAGGATCCCATATGTAGAAAACTGTAAGAACCATCAAAAACTCCTAGAACTATAAATAAATCATAAAGATGCAGGATACAAAATCAACATACAGAAATCAGTTGCATTTTCATACAATAACAACAAACCACACAAAAAATAAATGAAAACACTCCCATTCACAATATCAAAAACAATAAAATCTTAGAAATGTAATGAAGAGAGTGAAATATCTGTACAATGAAAACTACATGACAGTGATGGATTGAAGAAGACATGAACAAATGAAAAGATATCTTATGTTCATGGATGGGAACAATTAATACTGCTTAAATGCCCATACTACCCAAAGTGATCTACAGATTCAATATAATTTCTGTCAAAATTCCGGTGGCATTTTTCACAGAAAAAGAAAAAATAATCTTGAAATTTGTATGGTATCACAAAAGACCCCAGGTAGTCAAAGC
Source organism: Tursiops truncatus (assembly GCF_011762595.2). Classification (NCBI taxonomy): domain Eukaryota; kingdom Metazoa; phylum Chordata; class Mammalia; order Artiodactyla; family Delphinidae; genus Tursiops; species Tursiops truncatus. Next base: position 6,385 of record NW_022983449.1, on the reverse strand, counting down.
AATACTGAGAAAGAAGAACAAAGCTGGAGGCATCACACATCCTGATTTCAAACAATACTACAAAGCTACAGTATTCAAAAGAGTACAGTACTGTCATAAAAATAGAAACTTAGACCAATGGAACAAAAGAGAGAGTCCAGAAATAGATCCTTGCATATGTAGTCAACTAATATTTGACAAGGAAGCCAAGAATACTCAAAGGAAAAAAGATAATCTCTTCTATAAATGGTCTTGGGAAAATTGAATAACCATGTGCAGAAGAAAGAAATTGGACCCTTATATTACACTTCTCACAAAAATAACTAGAAATGCATTAAATGCTTAAATATAAGAACTGAAAACATAAAACTCCTGGAAAAAAACATAGGGAAACATTGGTCTTGGCAATGACTTTTTGGATATGACACAAAAAGCACAAGCAGCAAAAGCAAAAATAGACAAGTGGGATTACATCAAACTAAAAAGTTTCTTCACAGCAAGAGAAATCATCAACAAACGAAAAAATAGCCTATGAAATGGGAGAAAATATTTGCAAATCTTGTAAGGGTTAAATATTGAAACTGTATTAAAAACTTTTTCAACTCAATAGCAACAAAACAAAGTACAAGATTAAAAAATGGGAAGAGTAACTGCATAGGTGGTTTTTCAAAGAAGACATACAAGTGACCAACAGGTACATGAAAAGGTGGTCGACATTACTAATCATCAGGGCAATGCAAATCAAAACCACAGTGAGATATCACCTTACACCCATTAGAGAAGCTATTATCAAAAAAGACAAGAAATAAAAAATGCTTGCAGGCATGTGGAGAAAAAAGAACCCATGTGCACAATTGGTGGGAATGTAAATTGCTGCAGTTACTGTGTCAAATAGTATGGTGTTTTCTCCAAAAATTAAAATTGAACTACCCATGTTCCAGAAGAGGCTTTGGTTGGGTGGGGGGAGAGGGGGGGGCTAAAGTCCAGGAAAGCTAACACCCATCCTTCTCAAACTCTCCCAAAAATGCAGACAAAGGAACACTCCCAAGCTCATTCTATGAGACCACCATCATCCTGATACCAATATCAGACAATGATATAACAAAAAAAGAAAATTACAGGCCAATATCACTGATGAACATAGACACAAAAATATTCAACAAAATACTAGCAAACGGAATCCAACAACACATTAAAAGTATCATAAACTGTGATCAAGTGGGATTTATCCCAGGGATGAAAGGATTATTCACTATATGTAACTCAATCAATGCAGTACACCATATTAGCAATTAAAGAATAAAAGCCATATGATAATCTCAATAGATGCAGAAAAAGCTTTTGACAAAATTCAATACCTAATTATGATAAAAAAATAAAAACTCTCCCGGAAGTTGGCATAGAGGGAACCTAACTCAACAAAATAACGGCCATATATGACAAACCCATAGCAAACTTCATTCTTAATGGTGAAAAACTGAAAGCATTTCTTCTAAGATCAGGAACAAGGCAAGGATATACACACTTGCCACTATTATTCAACTTAGTTTTGGAAGTCCTAGCCACTGCAATCAGAGAAGAAAAAGAAATAAAAGGAATCCAAATTGAAAGAGAAGAAGTAAAACTGTCACTGTTTTCAGATGACACGATACTATACATAGAAAATGCTAAAGATGCCATCAGAAAAATACTAGAGGTAATAAATGAATTTGGTAAAGTTGCAGGATACAAAATTAATGCACAGAAATCTCTTGCATTCCTATATACTAACAACAAAATATCAGAAAGGGAAATTTAGGAAACAATCTCATTTACCATTGCAAAGAAAAGAATAAAATCCCTAAGTATAAACCTACATAAGGAGGTAAAAGACCTATACTTAGAAAACTATGAGACACTGATGAAAGAAATCAAAGATGACACAAACAGATGAAGAGATATACTATGTTCTTGGATTGGAAGCATAAATATTGTGAAAATGACTATACTATCCAAAGCAATCTAAAGATTCAATGCAATCTCTATCAAATTACCAATGGTGTTCTTCACAGAATTAGAACAAAAATTTTTAGAATTTGTGTGGAAACACAAAAGACCCTGAATAGCCAAGGCAGTCTTGAGAAAGAAATACAGAACAAGAGGAATCATGTTTTCTGACTTCAGACAATATTACAAAGCTACAAGACAATATGGTACTGGCACAAAAGCAAAAATATAGATCAATGGAACAGGATCCAAAGCCCAGCCATAAACCCACAAACCTATGGTCACCTAACCTATGACAAAAGAGTCAAGAATATACAATGGAGAAGAGACAGTCTCTTTAGTAAGTGGTCACATGAAAACTGGACAGCTATATGTAATTAAAAAAATGAAATTAGAACACTCATTAACACCATACACAAAAATAAACTCAAAATGGATTAAAGACCCAAATGTAAGACCAGACACTATAAACCTCTTAGAGGAAAACATAGGAAGAAAGCACTTTGACATAAATCTCAGCAAAATCTTTTTTGACCCACCTCCTAGCGTAGTGAAAATAAAAACAAAAATAAAAAATTGGGACCTAATTAAACTTAACACATTTTGCACAGCAAAGAAAACCATACAATCCTCAGAATGGGAGAAAATATTTGCAAACAAAGAAACTGACAAGGGATTCATCCTCAAAATATACAAACAGCTCATGTAGCTCAATATTAAAAGAAAAAAAAAAACAATAAAAAAATGGGTGGAAGTCCTAAATAGACATTTCTCCAAGAAGATATACAGATGGCTAAGGAGCACATGAAAAAATCCTCAATATCACTAAATATTAGAGACATGAAAATCAAAACTACAATGAGTTATTTCCTCACACTGTTCAGAATGGCCATCATCAAGAAATCTACCAAAAATAAATGCTGGAGAGGGTGTGGAGAAAAGGGAACCCTCTTGCACTGTTGGTGGGAATGTAAAATGATACAGCCACTATGGAGAACAGTATGGAGGTTTCTTAGAAAGCTAAAAATAGAACTACCATATAACCCAGCAATCCCACTACTGAGTATATACCCTGAGAAAACCATACTTCAAAACAACACATGCACCCCAATATTCATAGCAGCACTATTTACAATAGCTAGGACATAGAAGCAACCTAAATGTCCATTGACAGATGAATGGATAAAGAAAATGTGATACATATATACAACAGACTATTACTCAACCATTAAATGGAATGGAACTGGGTCATTTGTATAGACGTGGGTTGACCTAGAGTCTGTCATACAGAGTGAAGTAAGTCAGAAAGAGAAAAACAAATATTGTACATTAACACATATATGTGGAATGTGGAAAAATGGTACATCTGAACCTATTTGCAGGGCAGGAATAGAGATGCAGACATAGAGAACATACATGTTGACATGGGGGGGTGAAGGCAGATGGAATGAACTGGGAGATTGTAACTGATATATATATATATACTACTGTGTGTAAAACAGATAGCTAGTGGGAACATGCAATGTAGTGCAGGAAGCTCAACTCAGTACTCTGTGAGCACCTAGATGGGTGGAATAGGTGCGGGTGGGAGGGAGGTCCAAGTGGGAGAGGATATATTTATACATAAAGCTGGCTCTCTGCATTGTACAGCAGAAACTGACACAACATTGTAGAGCAACTATATCCCAATCAAAAAAAAATGAACTACCATATGATACAGTAATCCCACTTTATAAATAAATAAATATATGCATATATATATATATATATACCCAAAGCAAATGAAAGCAGGATCTTGAAGAGATATCTGCAATCTCATATCTGTTGCAGCATTATTCACAATAGCTATGGTCTGGAAATGACCTAAATGTCTGTCAATAGATAAATGGATGACATATATGTATATGTGTGTATATATATATATATATATACACACACACACACACACATATACATATACATATATATATATATAATATACATATATTCATATATGTAATAGAACATTATTCAGCCCTGAGGAAGAGGGTTATCCTGCCATTTGGCAAAACATTGATGAATCTTTTTCTTTAATTGGGGTATAGTCTTTTTACAATGTTGTGTTAGTGTCTACTGTACAGCGAAGTGGAGTTCCCTGTGCTATACAGCAAGTTCTCATTAGTTATCTATTTTATACATATTAGTGTATATATGTCAATCCCAATCTCCCAATTCATCCCACCCTCCCACCCTCCTTGGTGTCCATATGTTTGTTCTCTACATCTGAGTCTCTATTTCTGCCTTGCAAAATGGTTCATCTGTTCCATTTTTCTAGATTCCACATATAAGTGTTAATATACGATATTTGTTTTTCTTTCTGACTTACTTCACTCTGTATGACAGTCTCTAAGTCCACCGATATCTCTACAAATGACCCTGTTTCATTCCTTTTTATGGTTGAGTAATATTCCATTGTATATATGTACCACAACTTCTTTATCCATTCATTGGTTGATGGGCATTCAGGTTGCTTCCATGACCTGACTATTGAAAATAGTGCTGCAATGAACATTGGGGTGCATGTGTCTTTTTGAAGTATGGCTTTCTCTGGGTATATGCACAGTAGTGGGATTGCTGTGTTATATGGTAATTCTATTTTTAGTGTTTAAGGAGCCTCCATACTCTTCTCCATAGTGACTCTAACAATTTACATTCCCACCAACAGTATAAGAGGGTTATCGGCAATCTCATACTTGTTGCAGCATTATTCACAATAGCCATGATATGAAAACAACCTAAATGTCTGTGAATAGATAAATGGATGATATATATGTGTATGTATATATAATATATATATATATATAATATATACATACACATATATGTAATGGAATATTATTCAGCCATGAGAAAGAGGGAAATCCTGTCATTTGGGAAAATGTTGATGAATCTTGAAGGTATTATATTAAGTAAAATATGTAAGATAAAGACAAATATCCTATGTTATCACATACATGGAATCTAAAAAACCTAACCTCATAGCAATAGAGTGTAGAATGGTGGTAGAATCATGGTTACCAGGGGCTGAGGGGTGGGGGAAATGGGGAGATGCTGGTCAAAGCCTACAAATTTCTATGCTATGATGAATAAGTTCTGGGCATCTAATGTATAGTATGGTGATTATTGTTACTAGCACTTTATGATATACTTGAAAGTTGCTGAGAGAGTAAATCTTAAGTGTTCTTACCGCAAAAAAGAAATGTAATTATGTGAAGTGTTGGAGTTGTTAGCTAACACTATGGTGGTCATCATTTTGCAGTATGTAAGTGTGTCAAACCAACACTTTGTTCCCCTTTACCTTACGCTCTGTTATATGTCAACAATATCTAAATAAAGCTGAAAAAAAGGCAGATCAGTTAGCAATGTATTAGAGACATCAAAGAAAAAAACATCCAAAGTCCAGCTAAAACAGCTAACATCCTTGGAAAGGGAAGGGAAAAGGTGTCTGAATACATGCCCAAGGTTAAAACTTCTGAGGAACAACATCAAAGGCTGCACACTGTGGGGTAAATACATTCCACTAAAATAGTCCAGCAAAGTATCAAGGCAAATAAACAAGAAAACAAGCTGGCTATAAACCACAAAAACAACCCCTGTGGATTGGATATATAGTGGTGGTGGTTATTAATATTCAGAGTTGCTACAAATTAGTATCTAAAATATCTTACAAAATTATGACACATACAATGAAACATAAAAGCATGACCCATATACAACAATAAAGGCAGGCAACACACATGGCCTTTGACAGAAACCAGATATTAGATTTAGTGGGAAAAAATTCAAATCATCTATTATAAATATTATCAAATAATGAAAGGAAACTATGATTACAGATGTAAAGGAGGTATGATATCCATATCTCATTAAGTTTAAAAATAGTATTAAAGAATAGAAATTATTAAAAAATGGAAACATTGGAGTTTTAAAAGACAGTAAAAAATATTCAGAGAGGGCCCAACAGTAAATTTGTGTTGGCAGAAGAGTGCATTAGCAAACTTGAAGACAAATGATTATCTGAATCTAAATCTAAAGAACAAAGAGAAAAAAGAAAAAAGAAGAAAACTGAAAGGGCCTCAGCAAAATATGAGATATCATTAAGAAACATACCCTTAATGGAAGTGCCAGAAAGAAAGGAGAAACATGAAAAAAATACTTGAAAAAATAATGGCAAAACTTCTCATATTTGATGAAAAAATATTAAACTATACAGCCCAGAAATTCAAAGAACACCAACTAGGATGAATTCAAAGTGATACACAAACAACACATCACAGTAACAATGCTGAAAGAAAAATAAATATTAATAGCATCAAGGTAGGGGGAAAACACTTACATACAAGAAAAACCCAATAATAATACAGCTAGCTTCCTATCAGAA
>NW_022983448.1:0-12500 GCF_011762595.2 Tursiops truncatus | reverse complement strand
GGGGGGGGGGGGGGGGGGGGGGGGGGGGGGGGGGGGGGGGGGGGGGGGGGGGTGGGGGGGGGGGGGGGGGGGGGGGGGGGGGGGGGGGGGGGGGGGGGGGGGGGGGGGGGGGGGGGGGGGGGGGGGGGGGGGGGGGGGGGGGGGGGGGGGGGGGGGGGGGGGGGGGGGGGGGGGGGGGGGGGGGGGGGGGGGGGGGGGGGGGGGGGGGGGGGGGGGGGGGGGGGGGGGGGGGGGGGGGGGGGGGGGGGGGGGGGGGGGGGGGGGGGGGGGGGGGGGGGGGGGGGGGGGGGTGGGGGGGGGGGGGGGGGGGGGGGGGGGGGGGGGGGGGGGGGGGGGGGGGGGGGGGGGGGGGGGGGGGGGGGGGGGGGGGGGGGGGGGGGGGGGGGGGGGGGGGGGGGGGGGGGGGGGGTGGGGGGGGGGGTGGGGGGGGGGGGGGGGGGGGGGGGGGGGGTGGGGGGGGGGGGGGGGGGGGGGGGGGGGGGGGGGGGGGGGGTGGGGGGGGGGGGGGGGGGGGGGGGGGGGGGGGGGGGGGGGGGGGGGGGGGGGGGGGGGGGGGGGGGGGGGGGGGGGGGGGGGGGGGGGGGGGGGTGGGGGGGGGGGGGGGGGGGGGGTGGGGGGGGGGGGGGGGGGGGGGGGGGGGGGGGGGGGGTGGGGGGGGGGGGGGGGGGGGGGGGGGGGGGGGGGGGGTGGGGGGGGGGGGGGGGGGGGGGGGGGGGGGGGGGGGGGGGGGGGGGGGGGGGGGGGGGGGGGGGGGGGGGGGGGGGGGGGGGGGGGGGGGGGGGGGGGGGGGGGGGGGGGGGGGGGGGGGGGGGGGGGGGGGGGGGGGGGGGTGGGGGGGGGGGGGGGGGGGGGGGGGGGGGGGGGGGTGGGGGGGGGGGGGGGGGGGGGGGGGGGGGGGGGGGGGGGGGGGTGGGGGGGGGGGGGGGGGGGGGGGGGGGGGGGGGGGGGTGGGGGGGGGGGGGGGGGGGGGGGGGGGGGGGGGGGGGGGGGGGGGGGGGGGGGGGGGGGGGGGGGGGGGGGGGGGGGGGGGTGGGGGGGGGGGGGGGGGGGGGGGGGGGGGGGGGGGGGGGGGGGGGGGGGGGGGGGGGGGGGGGGGGGGGGGGGGGGGGGGGGGGGGGGGGGGGGGGTGGGGGGGGGGGGGGTGGGGGGGGGGGGGGGGGGGGGGGGGGGGGGGGGGGGGGGGGGGGGGGGGGGGGGGGGGGGGGGGGGGGGGGGGGGGGGGGGGGGGGGGGGGGGGGGGGGGGGGGGGGGGGGGGGGGGTGGGGGGGGGGGGGGGGGGGGGGGGGGGGGGGGGGGGGGGGGGGGGGGGGGGGGGGGGGGGGTGGGGGGGGGGGGGGGGGGGGGGGGGGGGGGGGGGGGGGGGGGGGGGGGGGGGGGGGGGGGGGGGGGGGGGGGGGGGGGGGGGGGGGGGGGGGGGGGGGGGGGGGGGGGGGGGGGGGGGGGGGGGGGGGGGGGGGGGGGGGGGGGGGGGGGTGGGGGGGGGGGGGGGGGGGGGGGGGGGGGGGGGGGGGGGGGGGGGGGGGGGGGGGGGGGGGGGGGGGGGGGGGTGGGGGGGGGGGGGGGGGGGGGGGGGGGGGGGGGGGGGGGGGGGGGGGGGGGGGGGGGGGGGGGGGGGGGGGGGGGGGGGGGGGGGGGGGGGGGGGGGGTGGGGGGGGGGGGGGGGGGGGGGGGGGGGGGGGGGGGGGGGGGGGGGGGGTGGGGGGGGGGGGGGGGGGGGGGGGGGGGGGGGGGGGGGGGGGGGGGGGGGGGGGGGGGGGGGGGGGGGGGGGGGGGGGGGGGGGGGTGGGGGGGGGGGGGGGGGGGGGGGGGGGGGGGGGGGGGGGGGGGGGGGGGGGGGGGGGGGGGGGGGGGGGGGGGGGGGGGGGGGGGGGGGGGGGGGGGGGGGGGGGGGGGGGGGGGGGGGGGGGGGGGGGGGGGGGGGGGGGGGGGGGGGGGGGGGGGGGGGGGGGGGGGTGGGGGGGGGGGGGGGGGGGGGGGGGGGGGGGGGGGGGGGGGGGGGGGGGGGGTGGGGGGGGGGGGGGGGGGGGGGGGGGGGGGGGGGGGGGGGGGGGGGGGGGGGGGGGGGGGGGGGGGGGGGGGGGGGGGGGGGGGGGGGGGGGGGGGGGGGGGGGGGGGGGGGGGGGGGGGGGGGGGGGGGGGGGTGGGGGGGGGGGGGGGGGGGGGGGGGGGGGGGGGGGGGGGGGGGGGGGGGGGGGGGGGGGGGGGGGGGGGGGGGGGGGGGGGGGGGGGGGGGGGGGGGGGGGGGGGGGGGGGGGGGGGGGGGGGGGGGGGGGGGGGGGGGGGGGGGGGGGGGGGGGGGGGGGGGGGGGGGGGGGGGGGGGGGGGGGGGGGGGGGGGGGGGGGGGGGGGGGGGGGGGGGGGGGGGGGGGGGGGGGGGGGGGGGGGGGGGGGGGGGGGGGGGGGGGGGGGGGGGGGGGGGGGGGGGGGGGGGGGGGGGGGGGGGGGGGGGGGGGGGGGGGGGGGGGGGGGGGGGGGGGGGGGGGGGGGGGGGGGGGGGGGGGGGGGGGGGGGGGGGGGGGGGGGGGGGGGGGGGGGGGGGGGGGGGGGGGGGGGGGGGGGGGGGGTGGGGGGGGGGGGGGGGGGGGGGGGGTGGGGGGGGGGGGGGGGGGGGGGGGGGGGGGGGGGGGGGGGGGGGGGGGGGGGGGGGGGGGGGGGGGGGGGGGGGGGGGGGGGGGGGGGGGGGGGGGGGGGGGGGGGTGGGGGGGGGGGGGGGGGGGGGGGGGGGGGGGGGGGGGGGGGGGGGTGGGGGGGGGGGGGGGGGGGGGGGGGGGGGGGGGGGGGGGGGGGGGGGGGGGGGGGGGGGGGGGGGGGGGGGGGGGGGGGGGGGGGGGGGGGGGGGGGGTGGGGGGGGGGGGGGGGGGGGGGGGGGGGGGGGGGGGGGGGGGGGGGGGGGGGGGGGGGGGGGGGGGGGGGGGGGGGGGGGGGGGGGGGGGGGGGGGGGGGGGGGGGGGGGGGGGGGGGGGGGGGGGGGGGGGGGGGGGGGGGGGGGGGGGGGGGGGGGGGGGGGGGGGGGGGGGGGGGGGGGGGGGGGGGGGGGGGGGGGGGGGGGGGGGGGGGGGGGGGGGGGGGGGGGGGGGGGGGGGGGGGGGGGGGGGGGGGGGGGGGGGGGGGGGGGGGTGGGGGGGGGGGGGGGGGGGGGGGGGGGGGGGGGGGGGGGGGGGGGGGGGGGGGGGGGGGGGGGGGGGGGGGGGGGGGGGGGGGGGGGGGGGGGGGGGGGGGGGGGGGGGGGGGGGGGGGGGGGGGGGGGGGGGGGGGGGGGGGGGTGGGGGGGGGGGGGGGGGGGGGGGGGGGGGGGGGGGGGGGGGGGGGGGGGGGGGGGGGGGGGGGGGGGGGGGGGGGGGGGGGGGGGGGGGGGGGGGGGGGGGGGGGGGGGGGGGGGGGGGGGGGGGGGGGGGGGGGGGGGGGGGGGGGGGGGGGGGGGGGGGGGGGGGGGGGGGGGGGGGGGGGGGGGGGGGGGGGGGGGGGGGGGGGGGGGGGGGGGGGGGGGGGGGGGGGGGGGGGGGGGGGGGGGGGGGGGGGGGGGGGGGGGGGGGGGGGGGGGGGGGGGGGGGGGGGGGGGGGGGGGGGGGGGGGGGGGGGGGGGGGGGGGGGGGGGGGGGGGGGGGGGGGGGGGGGGGGGGGGGGGGGGGGGGGGGGGGGGGGGGGGGGGGGGGGGGGGGGGGGGGGGGGGGGGGGGGGGGGGGGGGGGGGGGGGGGGGGGGGGGGGGGGGGGGGGGGGGGGGGGGGGGGGGGGGGGGGGGGGGGGGGGGGGGGGGGGGGGGGGGGGGGGGTGGGGGGGGGGGGGGGGGGGGGTGGGGGGGGGGGGGGGGGGGGGGGGGGGGGGGGGGGGGGGGGGGGGGGGGGGGGGGGGGGGGGGGGGGGGGGGGGGGGGGGGGGGGGGGGGGGGGGGGGGGGGGGGGGGGGGGGGGGGGGGGGGGGGGGGGGGGGGGGGGGGGGGGGGGGGGGGGGGGGGGGGGGGGGGGGGGGGGGGGGGGGGGGGGGGGGGGGGGGGGGGTGGGGGGGGGGGGGGGGGGGGGGGGGGGGGGGGGGGGGGGGGGGGGGGGGGGGGGGGGGGGGGGGGGGGGGGGGGGGGGGGGGGGGGGGGGGGGGGGGGGGGGGGGGGGGGGGGGGGGGGTGGGGGGGGGGGGGGGGGGGGGGGGGGGGGGGGGGGGGGGGGGGGGGGGGGGGGGGGGGGGGGGGGGGGGGGGGGGGGGGGGGGGGGGGGGGGGGGGGGGGGGGGGGGGGGGGGGGGGGGGGGTGGGGGGGGGGGGGGGGGGGGGGGGGGGGGGGGGGGGGGGGGGGGGGGGGGGGGGGGGGGGGGGGGGGGGGGGGGGGGGGGGGGGGGGGGGGGGGGGGGGGGGGGGGGGGGGGGGGGGGGGGGGGGGGGGGGGGGGGGGGGGGGGGGGGGGGGGGGGGGGGGGGGGGGGGGGGGGGGGGGGGGGGGGGGGGGGGGGGGGGGGGGGGGGGGGGGGGGGGGGGGGGGGGGGGGGGGGGGGGGGGGGGGGGGGGGGGGGGGGGGGGGGGGGGGGGGGGGGGGGGGGGGGGGGGGGGGGGGGGGGGGGGGGGGGGGGGGGGGGGGGGGGGGGGGGGGGGGGGGGGGGGGGGGGGGGGGGGGGGGGGGGGGGGGGGGGGGGGGGGGGGGGGGGGGGGGGGGGGGGGGGGGGGGGGGGGGGGGGGGGGGGGGGGGGGGGGGGGGGGGGGGGGGGGGGGGGGGGGGGGGGGGGGGGGGGGGGGGGGGGGGGGGGGGGGGGGGGGGGGGGGGGGGGGGGGGGGGGGGGGGGGGGGGGGGGGGGGGGGGGGGGGGGGGGGGGGGGGGGGGGGGGGGGGGGGGGGGGGGGGGGGGGGGGGGGGGGGGGGGGGGGGGGGGGGGGGGGGGGGGGGGGGGGGGGGGGGGGGGGGGGGGGGGGGGGGGGGGGGGGGGGGGGGGGGGGGGGGGGGGGGGGGGGGGGGGGGGGGGGGGGGGGGGGGGGGGGGGGGGGGGGGGGGGGGGGGGGGGGGGGGGGGGGGGGGGGGGGGGGGGGGGGGGGGGGGGGGGGGGGGGGGGGGGGGGGGGGGGGGGGGGGGGGGGGGGGGGGGGGGGGGGGGGGGGGGGGGGGGGGGGGGGGGGGGGGGGGGGGGGGGGGGGGGGGGGGGGGGGGGGGGGGGGGGGGGGGGGGGGGTGGGGGGGGGGGGGGGGGGGGGGGGGGGGGGGGGGGGGGGGGGGGGGGGGGGGGGGGGGGGGGGGGGGGGGGGGGGGGGGGGGGGGGGGGGGGGGGGGGGGGGGGGGGGGGGGGGGGGGGGGGGGGGGGGGGGGGGGGGGGGGGGGGGGGGGGGGGGGGGGGGGGGGGGGGGGGGGGGGGGGGGGGGGGGGGGGGGGGGGGGGGGGGGGGGGGGGGGGGGGGGGGGGGGGGGGGGGGGGGGGGGGGGGGGGGGGGGGGGGGGGGGGGGGGGGGGGGGGGGGGGGGGGGGGGGGGGGGGGGGGGGGTGGGGGGGGGGGGGGGGGGGGGGGGGGGGGGGGGGGGGGGGGGGGGGGGGGGGGGGGGGGGGGGGGGGGGGGGGGGGGGGGGGGGGGGGGGGGGGGGGGGGGGGGGGGGGGGGGGGGGGGGGGGGGGGGGGGGGGGGGGGGGGGGGGGGGGGGGGGGGGGGGGGGGGGGGGGGGGGGGGGGGGGGGGGGGGGGGGGGGGGGGGGGGGGGGGGGGGGGGGGGGGGGGGGGGGGGGGGGGGGGGGGGGGGGGGGGGGGGGGGGGGGGGGGGGGGGGGGGGGGGGGGGGGGGGGGGGGGGGGGGGGGGGGGGGGGGGGGGGGGGGGGGGGGGGGGGGGGGGGGGGGGGGGGGGGGGGGGGGGGGGGGGGGGGGGGGGGGGGGGGGGGGGGGGGGGGGGGGGGGGGGGGGGGGGGGGGGGGGGGGGGGGGGGGGGGGGGGGGGGGGGGGGGGGGGGGGGGGGGGGGGGGGGGGGGGGGGGGGGGGGGGGGTGGGGGGGGGGGGGGGGGGGGGGGGGGGGGGGGGGGGGGGGGGGGGGGGGGGGGGGGGGGGGGGGGGGGGGGGGGGGGGGGGGGGGGGGGGGGGGGGGGGGGGGGTGGGGGGGGGGGGGGGGGGGGGGGGGGGGGGGGGGGGGGGGGGGGGGGGGGGGGGGGGGGGGGGGGGGGGGGGGGGGGGGGGGGGGGGGGGGGGGGGGGGGGGGGGGGGGGGGGGGGGGGGGGGGGGGGTGGGGGGGGGGGGGGGGGGGGGGGGGGGGGGGGGGGGGGGGGGGGGGGGGGGGGGGGGGGGGGGGGGGGGGGGGGGGGGGGGGGGGGGGGGGGGGGGGGGGGGGGGGGGGGGGGGGGGGGGGGGGGGGGGGGGGGGGGGGGGGGGGGGGGGGGGGGGGGGGGGGGGGGGGGGGGGGGGGGGGGGGGGGGGGGGGGGGGGGGGGGGGGGGGGGGGGGGGGGGGGGGGGGGGGGGGGGGGGGGGGGGGGGGGGGGGGGGGGGGGGGGGGGGGGGGGGGGGGGGGGGGGGGGGGGGGGGGGGGGGGGGGGGGGGGGGGGGGGGGGGGGGGGGGGGGGGGGGGGGGGGGGGGGGGGGGGGGGGGGGGGGGGGGGGGGGGGGGGGGGGGGGGGGGGGGGGGGGGGGGGGGGGGGGGGGGGGGGGGGGGGGGGGGGGGGGGGGGGGGGGGGGGGGGGGGGGGGGGGGGGGGGGGGGGGGGGGGGGGGGGGGGGGGGGGGGGGGGGGGGGGGGGGGGGGGGGGGGGGGGGGGGGGGGGGGGGGGGGGGGGGGGGGGGGGGGGGGGGGGGGGGGGGGGGGGGGGGGGGGGGGGGGGGGGGGGGGGGGGGGGGGGGGGGGGGGGGGGGGGGGGGGGGGGGGGGGGGGGGGGGGGGGGGGGGGGGGGGGGGGGGGGGGGGGGGGGGGGGGGGGTGGGGGGGGGGGGGGGGGGGGGGGGGGGGGGGGGGGGGGGGGGGGGGGGGGGGGGGGGGGGGGGGGGGGGGGGGGGGGGGGGGGGGGGGGGGGGGGGGGGGGGGGGGGGGGGGGGGGGGGGGGGGGGGGGGGGGGGGGGGGGGGGGGGGGGGGGGGGGGGGGGGGGGGGGGGGGGGGGGGGGGGGGGGGGGGGGGGGGGGGGGGGGGGGGGGGGGGGGGGGGGGGGGGGGGGGGGGTGGGGGGGGGGGGGGGGGGGGGGGGGGGGGGGGGGGGGGGGGGGGGGGGGGGGGGGGGGGGGGGGGGGGGGGGGGGGGGGGGGGGGGGGGGGGGGGGGGGGGGGGGGGGGGGGGGGGGGGGGGGGGGGGGGGGGGGGGGGGGGGGGGGGGGGGGGGGGGGGGGGGGGGGGGGGGGGGGGGGGGGGGGGGGGGGGGGGGGGGGTGGGGGGGGGGGGGGGGGGGGGGGGGGGGGGGGGGGGGGGGGGGGGGGGGGGGGGGGGGGGGGGGGGGGGGGGGGGGGGGGGGGGGGGGGGGGGGGGGGGGGGGGGGGGTGGGGGGGGGGGGGGGGGGGGGGGGGGGGGGGGGGGGGGGGGGGGGGGGGGGGGGGGGGGGGGGGGGGGGGGGGGGGGGGGGGGGGGGGGGGGGGGGGGGGGGGGGGGGGGGGGGGGGGGGGGGGGGGGGGGGGGGGGGGGGGGGGGGGGGGGGGGGGGGGGGGGGGGGGGGGGGGGGGGGGGGGGGGGGGGGGGGGGGGGGGGGGGGGGGGGGGGGGGGGGGGGGGGGGGGGGGGGGGGGGGGGGGGGGGGGGGGGGGGGGGGGGGGGGGGGGGGGGGGGGGGGGGGGGGGGGGGGGGGGGGGGGGGGGGGGGGGGGGGGGGGGGGGGGGGGGGGGGGGGGGGGGGGGGGGGGGGGGGGGGGGGGGGGGGGGGGGGGGGGGGGGGGGGGGGGGGGGGGGGGGGGGGGGGGGGGGGGGGGGGGGGGGGGGGGGGGGGGGGGGGGGGGGGGGGGGGGGGGGGGGGGGGGGGGGGGGGGGGGGGGGGGGGGGGGGGGGGGGGGGGGGGGGGGGGGGGGGGGGGGGGGGGGGGGGGGGGGGGGGGGGGGGGGGGGGGGGGGGGGGGGGGGGGGGGGGGGGGGGGGGGGGGGGGGGGGGGGGGGGGGGGGGGGGGGGGGGGGGGGGGGGGGGGGGGGGGGGGGGGGGGGGGGGGGGGGGGGGGGGGGGGGGGGGGGGGGGGGGGGGGGGGGGGGGGGGGGGGGGGGGGGGGGGGGGGGGGGGGGGGGGGGGGGGGGGGGGGGGGGGGGGGGGGGGGGGGGGGGGGGGGGGGGGGGGGGGGGGGGGGGGGGGGGGGGGGGGGGGGGGGGGGGGGGGGGGGGGGGGGGGGGGGGGGGGGGGGGGGGGGGGGGGGGGGGGGGGGGGGGGGGGGGGGGGGGGGGGGGGGGGGGGGGGGGGGGGGGGGGGGGGGGGGGGGGGGGGGGGGGGGGGGGGGGGGGGGGGGGGGGGGGGGGGGGGGGGGGGGGGGGGGGGGGGGGGGGGGGGGGGGGGGGGGGGGGGGGGGGGGGGGGGGGGGGGGGGGGGGGGGGGGGGGGGGGGGGGGGGGGGGGGGGGGGGGGGGGGGGGGGGGGGGGGGGGGGGGGGGGGGGGGGGGGGGGGGGGGGGGGGGGGGGGGGGGGGGGGGGGGGGGGGGGGGGGGGGGGGGGGGGGGGGGGGGGGGGGGGGGGGGGGGGGGGGGGGGGGGGGGGGGGGGGGGGGGGGGGGGGGGGGGGGGGGGGGGGGGGGGGGGGGGGGGGGGGGGGGGGGGGGGGGGGGGGGGGGGGGGGGGGGGGGGGGGGGGGGGGGGGGGTGGGGGGGGGGGGGGGGGGGGGGGGGGGGGGGGGGGGGGGGGGGGGGGGGGGGGGGGGGGGGGGGGGGGGGGGGGGGGGGGGGGGGGGGGGGGGGGGGGGGGGGGGGGGGGGGGGGGGGGGGGGGGGGGGGGGGGGGGGGGGGGGGGGGGGGGGGGGGGGGGGGGTGGGGGGGGGGGGGGGGGGGGGGGGGGGGGGGGGGGGGGGGGGGGGGGGGGGGGGGGGGGGGGGGGGGGGGGGGGGGGGGGGGGGGGGGGGGGGGGGGGGGGGGGGGGGGGGGGGGGGGGGGGGGGGGGGGGGGGGGGGGGGGGGGGGGGGGGGGGGGGGGGGGGGGGGGGGGGGGGGGGGGGGGGGGGGGGGGGGGGGGGGGGGGGGGGGGGGGGGGGGGGGGGGGGGGGGGGGGGGGGGGGGGGGGGGGTGGGGGGGGGGGGGGGGGGGGGGGGGGGGGGGGGGGGGGGGGGGGGGGGGGGGGGGGGGGGGGGGGGGGGGGGGGGGGGGGGGGGGGGGGGGGGGGGGGGGGGGGGGGGGGGGGGGGGGGGGGGGGGGGGGGGGGGGGGGGGGGGGGGGGGGGGGGGGGGGGGGGGGGGGGGGGGGGGGGGGGGGGGGGGGGGGGGGGGGGGGGGGGGGGGGGGGGGGGGGGGGGGGGGGGGGGGGGGGGGGGGGGGGGGGGGGGGGGGGGGGGGGGGGGGGGGGGGGGGGGGGGGGGGGGGGGGGGGGGGGGGGGGGGGGGGGGGGGGGGGGGGGGGGGGGGGGGGGGGGGGGGGGGGGGGGGGGGGGGGGGGGGGGGGGGGGGGGGGGGGGGGGGGGGGGGGGGGGGGGGGGGGGGGGGGGGGGGGGGGGGGGGGGGGGGGGGGGGGGGGGGGGGGGGGGGGGGGGGGGGGGGGGGGGGGGGGGGGGGGGGGGGGGGGGGGGGGGGGGGGGGGGGGGGGGGGGGGGGGGGGGGGGGGGGGGGGGGGGGGGGGGGGGGGGGGGGGGGGGGGGGGGGGGGGGGGGGGGGGGGGGGGGGGGGGGGGGGGGGGGGGGGGGGGGGGGGGGGGGGGGGGGGGGGGGGGGGGGGGGGGGGGGGGGGGGGGGGGGGGGGGGGGGGGGGGGGGGGGGGGGGGGGGGGGGGGGGGGGGGGGGGGGGGGGGGGGGGGGGGGGGGGGGGGGGGGGGGGGGGGGGGGGGGGGGGGGGGGGGGGGGGGGGGGGGGGGGGGGGGGGGGGGGGGGGGGGGGGGGGGGGGGGGGGGGGGGGGGGGGGGGGGGGGGGGGGGGGGGGGGGGGGGGGGGGGGGGGGGGGGGGGGGGGGGGGGGGGGGGGGGGGGGGGGGGGGGGGGGGGGGGGGGGGGGGGGGGGGGGGGGGGGGGGGGGGGGGGGGGGGGGGGGGGGGGGGGGGGGGGGGGGGGGGGGGGGGGGGGGGGGGGGGGGGGGGGGGGGGGGGGGGGGGGGGGGGGGGGGGGGGGGGGGGGGGGGGGGGGGGGGGGGGGGGGGGGGGGGGGGGGGGGGGGGGGGGGGGGGGGGGGGGGGGGGGGGGGGGGGGGGGGGGGGGGGGGGGGGGGGGGGGGGGGGGGGGGGGGGGGGGGGGGGGGGGGGGGGGGGGGGGGGGGGGGGGGGGGGGGGGGGGGGGGGGGGGGGGGGGGGGGGGGGGGGGGGGGGGGGGGGGGGGGGGGGGGGGGGGG
This sequence comes from Tursiops truncatus, assembly GCF_011762595.2. Taxonomy (NCBI): domain Eukaryota; kingdom Metazoa; phylum Chordata; class Mammalia; order Artiodactyla; family Delphinidae; genus Tursiops; species Tursiops truncatus. Next base: position 2,168 of record NW_022983448.1, on the reverse strand, counting down.
GGGGGGGGGGGGGGGGGGGGGGGGGGGGGGGGGGGGGGGGGGGGGGGGGGGGGGGGGGGGGGGGGGGGGGGGGGGGGGGGGGGGGGGGGGGGGGGGGGGGGGGGGGGGGGGGGGGGGGGGGGGGGGGGGGGGGGGGGGTGGGGGGGGGGGGGGGGGGGGGGGGGGGGGGGGGGGGGGGGGGGGGGGGGGGGGGGGGGGGGGGGGGGGGGGGGGGGGGGGGGGGGGGGGGGGGGGGGGGGGGGGGGGGGGGGGGGGGGGGGGGGGGGGGGGGGGGGGGGGGGGGGGGGGGGGGGGGGGGGGGGGGGGGGGGGGGGGGGGGGGGGGGGGGGGGGGGGGGGGGGGGGGGGGGGGGGGGGGGGGGGGGGGGGGGGGGGGGGGGGGGGGGGGGGGGGGGGGGGGGGGGGGGGGGGGGGGGGGGGGGGGGGGGGGGGGGGGGGGGGGGGGGGGGGGGGGGGGGGGGGGGGGGGGGGGGGGGGGGGGGGGGGGGGGGGGGGGTGGGGGGGGGGGGGGGGGGGGGGGGGGGGGGGGGGGGGGGGGGGGGGGGGGGGGGGGGGGGGGGGGGGGGGGGGGGGGGGGGGGGGGGGGGGGGGGGGGGGGGGGGGGGGGGGGGGGGGGGGGGGGGGGGGGGGGGGGGGGGGGGGGGGGGGGGGGGGGGGGGGGGGGGGGGGGGGGGGGGGGGGGGGGGGGGGGGGGGGGGGGGGGGGGGGGGGGGGGGGGGGGGGGGGGGGGGGGGGGGGGGGGGGGGGGGGGGGGGGGGGGGGGGGGGGGGGGGGGGGGGGGGGGGGGGGGGGGGGGGGGGGGGGGGGGGGGGGGGGGGGGGGGGGGGGGGGGGGGGGGGGGGGGGGGGGGGGGGGGGGGGGGGGGGGGGGGTGGGGGGGGGGGGGGGGGGGGGGGGGGGGGGGGGGGGGGGGGGGGGGGGGGGGGGGGGGGGGGGGGGGGGGGGGGGGGGGGGGGGGGGGGGGGGGGGGGGGGGGGGGGGGGGGGGGGGGGGGGGGGGGGGGGGGGGGGGGGGGGGGGGGGGGGGGGGGGGGGGGGGGGGGGGGGGGGGGGGGGGGGGGGGGGGGGGGGGGGGGGGGGGGGGGGGGGGGGGGGGGGGGGGGGGGGGGGGGGGGGGGGGGGGGGGGGGGGGGGGGGGGGGGGGGGGGGGGGGGGGGGGGGGGGGGGGGGGGGGGGGGGGGGGGGGGGGGGGGGGGGGGGGGGGGGGGGGGGGGGGGGGGGGGGGGGGGGGGGGGGGGGGGGGGGGGGGGGGGGGGGGGGGGGGGGGGGGGGGGGGGGGGGGGGGGGGGGGGGGGGGGGGGGGGGGGGGGGGGGGGGGGGGGGGGGGGGGGGGGGGGGGGGGGGGGGGGGGGGGGGGGGGGGGGGGGGGGGGGGGGGGGGGGGGGGGGGGGGGGGGGGGGGGGGGGGGGGGGGGGGGGGGGGGGGGGGGGGGGGGGGGGGGGGGGGGGGGGGGGGGGGGGGGGGGGGGGGGGGGGGGGGGGGGGGGGGGGGGTGGGGGGGGGGGGGGGGGGGGGGGGGGGGGGGGGGGGGGGGGTGGGGGGGGGGGGGGGGGGGGGGGGGGGGGGGGGGGGGGGGGGGGGGGGGGGGGGGGGGGGGGGGGGGGGGGGGGGGGGGGGGGGGGGGGGGGGGGGGGGGGGGGGGGGGGGGGGGGGGGGGGGGGGGGGGGGGGGGGGGGGGGGGGGGGGGGGGGGGGGGGGGGGGGGGGGGGGGGGGGGGGGGGGGGGGGGGGGGGGGGGGGGGGGGGGGGGGGGGGGGGGGGGGGGGGGGGGGGGGGGGGGGGGGGGGGGGGGGGGGGGGGGGGGGGGGGGGGGGGGGGGGGGGGGGGGGGGGGGGGGGGGGGGGGGGGGGGGGGGGGGGGGGGGGGGGGGGGGGGGGGGGGGGGGGGGGGGGGGGGGGGGGGGGGGGGGGGGGGGGGGGGGGGGGGGGGGGGGGGGGGGGGGGGGGGGGGGGGTGGGGGGGGGGGGGGGGGGGGGGGGGGGGGGGGGGGGGGGGGGGGGGGGGGGGGGGGGGGGGGGGGGGGGGGGGGGGGGGGGGGGGGGGGGGGGGGGGGGGGGGGGGGGGGGGGGGGGGGGGGGGGGGGGGGGGGGGGGGGGGGGGGGGGGGGGGGGGGGGGGGGGGGGGGGGGGGGGGTGGGGGGGGGGGGGGGGGGGGGGGGGGGGGGGGGGTTGGGG
>NW_022983447.1:0-18755 GCF_011762595.2 Tursiops truncatus | reverse complement strand
TTTACTAACACTCTCCCACTTGGAGGTCAGTCCCTTTACCTCCTGTTTGGCCCAGTTTGCAATTTCTGCGGAAGATGAACAGGAATAGCGAGAACCAATGAGAGACTAGCTGGAGGTGTCTGGACGGGCAAATTTAACTCTCATTTCCCACCAGGAAGAGGAATTAACCAAAGGCTCAGCGTGCCGTGCCGGAACCAGATTAGGGCCTGAAGCCATCCTGCGGTGTTGCGGCCAGGTCACAAGAAAGCGAGTTGAAGAAAGGAGCTCAGGGGCACTGTAATTCACAAACCTGCAGAGTTATAAATGACAGCTATCGTCCAAAAATAGACTGAAGTAAGGCTGCCAAGAGGACTTGAAAGCGGGGCAGAATTGCAGGAAACCGATTTCAGGAGGTAGACTGGAATTGCATTGAAAGCATAGGAAAAGAGGCAGAACGTCCACAATGATGCACTTGGCCAAAAAGGGCGTATGCGTTTTTTCCTGAATATATTCAGGAAAAAACGCATACGCCCTTTTTGACCAACCTAGCAAGCTTGCAAAGGAAATCTGCACTACAATGAAGTCTCACTTCTCCCCGGTCAAAAGGGCCATCTGAAAAAAGTGTAAAATCCAGAAAGGCAGGACAGGCCATGGAGAACTGGGAGCCTTGTTATGCTGATGGGCGGGATGTAAATTGCCAACAGACACTCGGGAGAAGTGTATGGTGTTTCCTGAAACATCTAAAAAACAAAGCAACAGAGCCTAGGGCACTTCCACTTATGGTCCTATAGCTTAGGGAAATTAAAATCAAAAAGACACAGCCACCCCAAAGTTTGGAACGGCTCTGTTTACAAGAACCTCGTTTACAGTACAAGTTCAACATCGCAGAAAGTGAAAAATGGATAAAGAAGTTGTGGTATTTACTTACAAAGCAATATCACTCAGCAATGAAATCTATGTCATCAGGCCCTTAGCAGCACAATGAGTGGATTCAGGTATGATGATTCTAACTGAAATAAGTCACACAGAAAAAGAAACATCATAAGATATCAGTAATACACGGAATGTAAACTTGGCTACACAGGAACTGAATTACAGAACAGAACAGGGTCTCAAATTTAGAAAACCAACTTATGCTTGCTTAAGGGAAAGGTGAGTTGGGGTGCTGCATAAAACCAGAGATTGAAATGAGCACAGATAAAGTTCCTTAAGCCAAATATGGAATAGACAAGAGCTACTCCTTGCTCAACGAAATGGACTCAACACCGCATATTAAACGCCTAAGAATGTACCTGACTAGTAAGTATCTTAAAACCTATGGATTGCTATGTCTCCGAAAGAGAGTCAAGCATGTGTACAGGGGCATAAACGCAGCAGTGATAGGATTGGAGAGGTTCGGTGAGCAAATGAAGACCCTTTGAAGTCATATTGCATGGTACCCATTCCACGGGTCTCAACTCTCCAGGTTTAAGGTATTCTTCCTTCAGCTAAAACATGCATGTGGAACCCAGAGTATGATCAACCATGTGATCGGGAGACGTGTTCAAATATGTCTCAGTTTTCCTCCCTGGTACTCGGGTGCAACATTCCAGACGCTTTACTAACACTCTCCCCACTTGGAGAGTCAGCGCCTTTAACCTCCTGTTTGGCCCAGTTTGCAATTTCTGCGGAAGATGAACAGGAATAGCGAGAACCAATGAGAGACTAGCTGGAGGTGTCTGGACGGGCAAATTTAACTCTCATTTCCCACCAGGAAGAGGAATTAACCAAAGGCTCAGCGTGCCGTGCCGGAACCAGATTAGGGCCTGAAGCCATCCTGCGGTGTTGCGGCCAGGTCACAAGAAAGCGAGTTGAAGAAAGGAGCTCAGGGGCACTGTAATTCACAAACCTGCAGAGTTATAAATGACAGCTATCGTCCAAAAATATACTGAAGTAAGGCTGCCAAGAGGACTTGAAAGCGGGGCAGAATTGCAGGAAACCGATTTCAGGAGGTAGACTGGAATTGCATTGAAAGCATAGGAAAAGAGGCAGAACGTCCACAATGATGCACTTGGCCAAAAAGGGCGTATGCGTTTTTTCCTGAATATATTCAGGAAAAAACGCATACGCCCTTTTTGGCCAACCAAGCAAGCTTGCAAAGGAAATCTGCACTACAATGAAGTCTCACTTCCCCCCGGTCAAAAGGGCCATCTGAAAAAAGTGTAAAATCCAGAAAGGCAGGACAGGCCATGGAGAACTGGGAGCCTTGTTATGCTGATGGGCGGGATGTAAATTGCCAACAGACACTCGGGAGAAGTGTATGGTGTTTCCTGAAACATCTAAAAAACAAAGCAACAGAGCCTAGGGCACTTCCACTTATGGTCCTATAGCTTAGGGAAATTAAAATCAAAAAGACACAGCCACCCCAAAGTTTGGGACGGCTCTGTTTACAAGAACCTCGTTTACAGTACAAGTTCAACATCGCAGAAAGTGAAAAATGGATAAAGAAGTTGTGGTATTTACTTACAAAGCAATATCACTCAGCAATGAAATCTATGTCATCAGGCCCTTAGCAGCACAATGAGTGGATTCAGGTATGATGATTCTAACTGAAATAAGTCACACAGAAAAAGAAACATCATAAGATATCAGTAATACACGGAATGTAAACTTGGCTACACAGGAACTGAATTACAGAACAGAACAGGGTCTCAAATTTAGAAAACCAACTTATGCTTGCTTAAGGGGAAAGGTGAGTTGGGGTGCTGCATAAAACCAGAGATTGAAATGAGCACAGATAAAGTTCCTTAAGCCAAATATGGAATAGACAAGAGCTACTCCTTGCTCAACGAAATGGACTCAACACCGCATATTAAACGCCTAAGAATGTACCTGACTAGTAAGTATCTTAAAACCTATGGATTGCTATGTCTCCGAAAGAGAATCAAGCATGTGTACAGGGGCATAAACGCAGCAGTGATAGGATTGGAGAGGTTCGGTGAGCAAATGAAGACCCTTTGAAGTCATATTGCATGGTACCCATTCCACGGGTTTCAACTACTCCAGGTTTAAGGTATTCTTCCTTCAGCTAAAACATGCATGTGGAACCCAGAGTATGATCAACCATGTGATCGGGAGACGTGTTCAAATATGTCTCAGTTTTCCTCCCCTGGTACTCGGGTGCAACATTCCAGACGCTTTACTAACACTCTCCCCACTTGGAGAGTCAGTCCCTTTAACCTCCTGTTTGGCCCAGTTTGCAATTTCTGCGGAAGATGAACAGGAATAGCGAGAACCAATGAGAGACTAGCTGGAGGTGTCTGGACGGGCAAATTTAACTCTCATTTCCCACCAGGAAGAGGAATTAACCAAAGGCTCAGCGTGCCGTGCCGGAACCAGATTAGGGCCTGAAGCCATCCTGCGGTGTTGCGGCCAGCTCACAAGAAAGCGAGTTGAAGAAAGGAGCTCAGGGGCACTGTAATTCACAAACCTGCAGAGTTATAAATGACAGCTATCGTCCAAAAATAGACTGAAGTAAGGCTGCCAAGAGGACTTGAAAGCGGGGCAGAATTGCAGGAAACCGATTTCAGGAGGTAGACTGGAATTGCATTGAAAGCATAGGAAAAGAGGCAGAACGTCCACAATGATGCACTTGGCCAAAAAGGGCGTATGCGTTTTTTCCTGAATATATTCAGGAAAAAACGCATACGCCCTTTTTGGCCAACCAAGCAAGCTTGCAAAGGAAATCTGCACTACAATGAAGTCTCACTTCCCCCCGGTCAAAAGGGCCATCTGAAAAAAGTGTAAAATCCAGAAAGGCAGGACAGGCCATGGAGAACTGGGAGCCTTGTTATGCTGATGGGCGGGATGTAAATTGCCAACAGACACTCGGGAGAAGTGTATGGTGTTTCCTGAAACATCTAAAAAACAAAGCAACAGAGCCTAGGGCACTTCCACTTATGGTCCTATAGCTTAGGGAAATTAAAATCAAAAAGACACAGCCACCCCAAAGTTTGGAACGCCTCTGTTTACAAGAACCTCGTTTACAGTACAAGTACAACATCGCAGAAAGTGAAAAATGGATAAAGAAGTTGTGGTATTTACTTACAAAGCAATATCACTCAGCAATGAAATCTATGTCATCAGGCCCTTAGCAGCACAATGAGTGGATTCAGGTATGATGATTCTAACTGAAATAAGTCACACAGAAAAAGAAACATCATAAGATATCAGTAATACACGGAATGTAAACTTGGCTACACAGGAACTGAATTACAGAACAGAACAGGGTCTCAAATTTAGAAAACCAACTTATGCTTGCTTAAGGGTAAAGGTGAGTTGGGGTGCTGCATAAAACCAGAGATTGAAATGAGCACAGATAAAGTTCCTTAAGCCAAATATGGAATAGACAAGAGCTACTCCTTGCTCAACGAAATGGACTCAACACCGCATATTAAATGCCTAAGAATGTACCTGACTAGTAAGTATCTTAAAACCTATGGATTGCTATGTCTCCGAAAGAGAATCAAGCATGTGTACAGGGGCATAAACGCAGCAGTGATAGGATTGGAGATGTTCGGTGAGCAAATGAAGACCCTTTGAAGTCATATTGCATGGTACCCATTCCACGGGTTTCAACTCTCCAGGTTTAAGGTATTCTTCCTTCAGCTAAAACATGCATGTGGAACCCAGAGTATGATCAACCATGTGATCGGGAGACGTGTTCAAATATGTCTCAGTTTTCCTCCCCTGGTACTCGGGTGCAACATTCCAGACGCTTTACTAACACTCTCCCCACTTGGAGAGTCAGCGCCTTTAACCTCCTGTTTGGCCCAGTTTGCAATTTCTGCGGAAGATGAACAGGAATAGCGAGAACCAATGAGAGACTAGCTGGAGGTGTCTGGACGGGCAAATTTAACTCTCATTTCCCACCAGGAAGAGGAATTAACCAAAGGCTCAGCGTGCCGTGCCGGAACCAGATTAGGGCCTGAAGCCATCCTGCGGTGTTGCGGCCAGCTCACAAGAAAGCGAGTTGAAGAAAGGAGCTCAGGGGCACTGTAATTCACAAACCTGCAGAGTTATAAATGACAGCTATCGTCCAAAAATAGACTGAAGTAAGGCTGCCAAGAGGACTTGAAAGCGGGGCAGAATTGCAGGAAACCGATTTCAGGAGGTAGACTGGAATTGCATTGAAAGCATAGGAAAAGAGGCAGAACGTCCACAATGATGCACTTGGCCAAAAAGGGCGTATGCGTTTTTTCCTGAATATATTCAGGAAAAAACGCATACGCCCTTTTTGGCCAACCAAGCAAGCTTGCAAAGGAAATCTGCACTACAATGAAGTCTCACTTCCCCCCGGTCAAAAGGGCCATCTGAAAAAAGTGTAAAATCCAGAAAGGCAGGACAGGCCATGGAGAACTGGGAGCCTTGTTATGCTGATGGGCGGGATGTAAATTGCCAACAGACACTCGGGAGAAGTGTATGGTGTTTCCTGAAACATCTAAAAAACAAAGCAACAGAGCCTAGGGCACTTCCACTTATGGTCCTATAGCTTAGGGAAATTAAAATCAAAAAGACACAGCCACCCCAAAGTTTGGAACGGCTCTGTTTACAAGAACCTCGTTTACAGTACAAGTTCAACATCGCAGAAAGTGAAAAATGGATAAAGAAGTTGTGGTATTTACTTACAAAGCAATATCACTCAGCAATGAAATCTATGTCATCAGGCCCTTAGCAGCACAATGAGTGGATTCAGGTATGATGATTCTAACTGAAATAAGTCACACAGAAAAAGAAACATCATAAGATATCAGTAATACACGGAATGTAAACTTGGCTACACAGGAACTGAATTACAGAACAGAACAGGGTCTCAAATTTAGAAAACCAACTTATGCTTGCTTAAGGGGAAAGGTGAGTTGGGGTGCTGCATAAAACCAGAGATTGAAATGAGCACAGATAAAGTTCCTTAAGCCAAATATGGAATAGACAAGAGCTACTCCTTGCTCAACGAAATGGACTCAACACCGCATATTAAACGCCTAAGAATGTACCTGACTAGTAAGTATCTTAAAACCTATGGATTGCTATGTCTCCGAAAGAGAATCAAGCATGTGTACAGGGGCATAAACGCAGCAGTGATAGGATTGGAGAGGTTCGGTGAGCAAATGAAGACCCTTTGAAGTCATATTGCATGGTACCCATTCCACGGGTTTCAACTCCCAGGTTTAAGGTATTCTTCCTTCAGCTAAAACATGCATGTGGAACCCAGAGTATGATCAACCATGTGATCGGGAGACGTGTTCAAATATGTCTCAGTTTTCCTCCCCTGGTACTCGGGTGCAACATTCCAGACGCTTTACTAACACTCTCCCCACTTGGAGAGTCAGCCCTTTAACCTCCTGTTTGGCCCAGTTTGCAATTTCTGCGGAAGATGAACAGGAATAGCGAGAACCAATGAGAGACTAGCTGGAGGTGTCTGGACGGGCAAATTTAACTCTCATTTCCCACCAGGAAGAGGAATTAACCAAAGGCTCAGCGTGCCGTGCCGGAACCAGATTAGGGCCTGAAGCCATCCTGCGGTGTTGCGGCCAGGTCACAAGAAAGCGAGTTGAAGAAAGGAGCTCAGGGGCACTGTAATTCACAAACCTGCAGAGTTATAAATGACAGCTATCGTCCAAAAATAGACTGAAGTAAGGCTGCCAAGAGGACTTGAAAGCGGGGCAGAATTGCAGGAAACCGATTTCAGGAGGTAGACTGGAATTGCATTGAAAGCATAGGAAAAGAGGCAGAACGTCCACAATGATGCACTTGGCCAAAAAGGGCGTATGCGTTTTTTCCTGAATATATTCAGGAAAAAACGCATACGCCCTTTTTGGCCAACCAAGCAAGCTTGCAAAGGAAATCTGCACTACAATGAAGTCTCACTTCCCCCGGTCAAAAGGGCCATCTGAAAAAAGTGTAAAATCCAGAAAGGCAGGACAGGCCATGGAGAACTGGGAGCCTTGTTATGCTGATGGGCGGGATGTAAATTGCCAACAGACACTCGGGAGAAGTGTATGGTGTTTCCTGAAACATCTAAAAAACAAAGCAACAGAGCCTAGGGCACTTCCACTTATGGTCCTATAGCTTAGGGAAATTAAAATCAAAAAGACACAGCCACCCCAAAGTTTGGACGCCTCTGTTTACAAGAACCTCGTTTACAGTACAAGTTCAACATCGCAGAAAGTGAAAAATGGATAAAGAAGTTGTGGTATTTACTTACAAAGCAATATCACTCAGCAATGAAATCTATGTCATCAGGCCCTTAGCAGCACAATGAGTGGATTCAGGTATGATGATTCTAACTGAAATAAGTCACACAGAAAAAGAAACATCATAAGATATCAGTAATACACGGAATGTAAACTTGGCTACACAGGAACTGAATTACAGAACAGAACAGGGTCTCAAATTTAGAAAACCAACTTATGCTTGCTTAAGGGTAAAGGTGAGTTGGGGTGCTGCATAAAACCAGAGATTGAAATGAGCACAGATAAAGTTCCTTAAGCCAAATATGGAATAGACAAGAGCTACTCCTTGCTCAACGAAATGGACTCAACACCGCATATTAAACGCCTAAGAATGTACCTGACTAGTAAGTATCTTAAAACCTATGGATTGCTATGTCTCCGAAAGAGAATCAAGCATGTGTACAGGGGCATAAACGCAGCAGTGATAGGATTGGAGAGGTTCGGTGAGCAAATGAAGACCCTTTGAAGTCATATTGCATGGTACCCATTCCACGGGTTTCAACTCTCCAGGTTTAAGGTATTCTTCCTTCAGCTAAAACATGCATGTGGAACCCAGAGTATGATCAACCATGTGATCGGGAGACGTGTTCAAATATGTCTCAGTTTTCCTCCCCTGGTACTCGGGTGCAACATTCCAGACGCTTTACTAACACTCTCCCCACTTGGAGAGTCAGTCCCTTTAACCTCCTGTTTGGCCCAGTTTGCAATTTCTGCGGAAGATGAACAGGAATAGCGAGAACCAATGAGAGACTAGCTGGAGGTGTCTGGACGGGCAAATTTAACTCTCATTTCCCACCAGGAAGAGGAAATAACCAAAGGCTCAGCGTGCCGTGCCGGAACCAGATTAGGGCCTGAAGCCATCCTGCGGTGTTGCGGCCAGCTCAAAAGAAAGCGAGTTGAAGAAAGGAGCTCAGGGGCACTGTAATTCACAAACCTGCAGAGTTATAAATGACAGCTATCGTCCAAAAATAGACTGAAGTAAGGCTGCCAAGAGGACTTGAAAGCGGGGCAGAATTGCAGGAAACCGATTTCAGGAGGTAGACTGGAATTGCATTGAAAGCATAGGAAAAGAGGCAGAACGTCCACAATGATGCACTTGGCCAAAAAGGGCGTATGCGTTTTTTCCTGAATATATTCAGGAAAAAACGCATACGCCCTTTTTGGCCAACCAAGCAAGCTTGCAAAGGAAATCTGCACTACAATGAAGTCTCACTTCCCCCCGGTCAAAAGGGCCATCTGAAAAAAGTGTAAAATCCAGAAAGGCAGGACAGGCCATGGAGAACTGGGAGCCTTGTTATGCTGATGGGCGGGATGTAAATTGCCAACAGACACTCGGGAGAAGTGTATGGTGTTTCCTGAAACATCTAAAAAACAAAGCAACAGAGCCTAGGGCACTTCCACTTATGGTCCTATAGCTTAGGGAAATTAAAATCAAAAAGACACAGCCACCCCAAAGTTTGGGACGCCTCTGTTTACAAGAACCTCGTTTACAGTACAAGTTCAACATCGCAGAAAGTGAAAAATGGATAAAGAAGTTGTGGTATTTACTTACAAAGCAATATCACTCAGCAATGAAATCTATGTCATCAGGCCCTTAGCAGCACAATGAGTGGATTCAGGTATGATGATTCTAACTGAAATAAGTCACACAGAAAAAGAAACATCATAAGATATCAGTAATACACGGAATGTAAACTTGGCTACACAGGAACTGAATTACAGAACAGAACAGGGTCTCAAATTTAGAAAACCAACTTATGCTTGCTTTAAGGGAAAGGTGAGTTGGGGTGCTGCATAAAACCAGAGATTGAAATGAGCACAGATAAAGTTCCTTAAGCCAAATATGGAATAGACAAGAGCTACTCCTTGCTCAACGAAATGGACTCAACACCGCATATTAAACGCCTAAGAATGTACCTGACTAGTAAGTATCTTAAAACCTATGGATTGCTATGTCTCCGAAAGAGAATCAAGCATGTGTACAGGGGCATAAACGCAGCAGTGATAGGATTGGAGAGGTTCGGTGAGCAAATGAAGACCCTTTGAAGTCATATTGCATGGTACCCATTCCACGGGTTTCAACTACCCAGGTTTAAGGTATTCTTCCTTCAGCTAAAACATGCATGTGGAACCTAGAGTATGATCAACCATGTGATCGGGAGACGTGTTCAAATATGTCTCAGTTTTCGTACCCTGGTACTCGGGTGCAACATTCCAGACGCTTTACTAACACTCTCCCCACTTGGAGAGTCAGTCCTTTAACCTCCTGTTTGGCCCAGTTTGCAATTTCTGCGGAAGATGAACAGGAATAGCGAGAACCAATGAGAGACTAGCTGGAGGTGTCTGGACGGGCAAATTTAACTCTCATTTCCCACCAGGAAGAGGAAATAACCAAAGGCTCAGCGTGCCGTGCCGGAACCAGATTAGGGCCTGAAGCCATCCTGCGGTGTTGCGGCCAGGTCACAAGAAAGCGAGTTGAAGAAAGGAGCTCAGGGGCACTGTAATTCACAAACCTGCAGAGTTATAAATGACAGCTATCGTCCAAAAATAGACTGAAGTAAGGCTGCCAAGAGGACTTGAAAGCGGGGCAGAATTGCAGGAAACCGATTTCAGGAGGTAGACTGGAATTGCATTGAAAGCATAGGAAAAGAGGCAGAACGTCCACAATGATGCACTTGGCCAAAAAGGGCGTATGCGTTTTTTCCTGAATATATTCAGGAAAAAACGCATACGCCCTTTTTGGCCAACCAAGCAAGCTTGCAAAGGAAATCTGCACTACAATGAAGTCTCACTTCCCCCGGTCAAAAGGGCCATCTGAAAAAAGTGTAAAATCCAGAAAGGCAGGACAGGCCATGGAGAACTGGGAGCCTTGTTATGCTGATGGGCGGGATGTAAATTGCCAACAGACACTCGGGAGAAGTGTATGGTGTTTCCTGAAACATCTAAAAAACAAAGCAACAGAGCCTAGGGCACTTCCACTTATGGTCCTATAGCTTAGGGAAATTAAAATCAAAAAGACACAGCCACCCCAAAGTTTGGGACGCCTCTGTTTACAAGAACCTCGTTTACAGTACAAGTTCAACATCGCAGAAAGTGAAAAATGGATAAAGAAGTTGTGGTATTTACTTACAAAGCAATATCACTCAGCAATGAAATCTATGTCATCAGGCCCTTAGCAGCACAATGAGTGGATTCAGGTATGATGATTCTAACTGAAATAAGTCACACAGAAAAAGAAACATCATAAGATATCAGTAATACACGGAATGTAAACTTGGCTACACAGGAACTGAATTACAGAACAGAACAGGGTCTCAAATTTAGAAAACCAACTTCTGCTTGCTGTAGGGGAAAGGTGAGTTGGGGTGCTGCATAAAACCAGAGATTGAAATGAGCACAGATAAAGTTCCTTAAGCCAAATATGGAATAGACAAGAGCTACTCCTTGCTCAACGAAATGGACTCAACTCCCCATATTAAACGCCTAAGAATGTACCTGACTAGTAAGTATCTTAAATCTATGGATTGCTATGTCTCCGAAAGAGAATCAAGCATGTGTACACGGGCATAAACGCAGCAGTGATAGGATTGGAGAGGTTCGGTGAGCAAATGAAGACCCTTTGAAGTCATATTGCATGGTACCCATTCCACGGGTTTCAACTACCAGGTTTAAGGTATTCTTTTCTTGTATTCTATTTTTTATTCTTTTTTTTTCTTGATTATTATTTACTTTTGGAGATTTCTTTTTAACCTTTGTTTTATTATTTTTTTGCGTTTTTGAACTTCATAGCGGAACCAGATATGGATTTCTTTTTCTATTTATTTCATTTATTAGCCATTTTTTTCTTATCTTGTTAATTCAAACCTTTATATCTTATTCTCTTTTTATTAATATAGATTTATTCTTTATTGAATTGCATTTCACAATGATCTTTAGCGTATGTTTTTGTATTTTCCTTATTTATTACTTCTTTTTTTATTGAATTATTTCTTCATCTGTTTCCCTGGTTCCATGGACCTTATTTTATTTTTTTCTATGTATTTTTACTTTTAGTTTTTATTTTCGGTTATTTTATATTTACCTCTTTTGTTATTATTTGTTTAATTCTACTTTTTTTTATTCATTTTTTTTCATCTATTTTTTGTTTTTTTTTCTTATGATTTAATATTCATGTTATTTTTAATTTGTTTTCAACTATTCTTTTTTATTTTTAATTTTTTTGTTTTTGTTTATTCGTATTGTGTCTTACCTCGTGCTTTTTAACGCCTTTTTATTCTTTTTCTTGTATTTTTTTTATTAGCATGTGTACATAACAGCAGTTTTTTTTACCCTTTTTATTGTTTTATTTTATTAGGTATTCTTCCTTCAGCTAAAACATGCATGTGGAACCCAGAGTATGATCAACCATGTGATCGGGAGACGTGTTCAAATATGTCTCAGTTTTCCTCCCCTGGTACTCGGGTGCAACATTCCAGACGCTTTACTAACACTCTCCCCACTTGGAGAGTCAGCGCCTTTAACCTCCTGTTTGGCCCAGTTTGCAATTTCTGCGGAAGATGAACAGGAATAGCGAGAACCAATGAGAGACTAGCTGGAGGTGTCTGGACGGGCAAATTTAACTCTCATTTCCCACCAGGAAGAGGAAATAACCAAAGGCTCAGCGTGGCCGTGCCGGAACCAGATTAGGGCCTGAAGCCATCCTGCGGTGTTGCGGCCAGCTCACAAGAAAGCGAGTTGAAGAAAGGAGCTCAGGGGCACTGTAATTCACAAACCTGCAGAGTTATAAATGACAGCTATCGTCCAAAAATAGACTGAAGTAAGGCTGCCAAGAGGACTTGAAAGCGGGGCAGAATTGCAGGAAACCGATTTCAGGAGGTAGACTGGAATTGCATTGAAAGCATAGGAAAAGAGGCAGAACGTCCACAATGATGCACTTGGCCAAAAAGGGCGTATGCGTTTTTTCCTGAATATATTCAGGAAAAAACGCATACGCCCTTTTGGCCAACCAAGCAAGCTTGCAAAGGAAATCTGCACTACAATGAAGTCTCACTTCCCCCCGGTCAAAAGGGCCATCTGAAAAAAGTGTAAAATCCAGAAAGGCAGGACAGGCCATGGAGAACTGGGAGCCTTGTTACGCTGATGGGCGGGATGTAAATTGCCAACAGACACTCGGGAGAAGTGTATGGTGTTTCCTGAAACATCTAAAAAACAAAGCAACAGAGCCTAGGGCACTGCAACTTATGGTCCTATAGCTTAGGGAAATTAAAATCAAAAAGACACAGCCACCCCAAAGTTTGGAACGGCTCTGTTTACAAGAACCTCGTTTACAGTACAAGTTCAACATCGCAGAAAGTGAAAAATGGATAAAGAAGTTGTGGTATTTACTTACAAAGCAATATCACTCAGCAATGAAATCTATGTCATCAGGCCCTTAGCAGCACAATGAGTGGATTCAGGTATGATGATTCTAACTGAAATAAGTCACACAGAAAAAGAAACATCATAAGATATCAGTAATACACGGAATGTAAACTTGGCTACACAGGAACTGAATTACAGAACAGAACAGGGTCTCAAATTTAGAAAACCAACTTATGCTTGCTTAAGGGGAAAGGTGAGTTGGGGTGCTGCATAAAACCAGAGATTGAAATGAGCACAGATAAAGTTCCTTAAGCCAAATATGGAATAGACAAGAGCTACTCCTTGCTCAACGAAATGGACTCAACACCGCATATTAAACGCCTAAGAATGTACCTGACTAGTAAGTATCTTAAAACCTATGGATTGCTATGTCTCCGAAAGAGAATCAAGCATGTGTACAGGGGCATAAACGCAGCAGTGATAGGATTGGAGAGGTTCGGTGAGCAAATGAAGACCCTTTGAAGTCATATTGCATGGTACCCATTCCACGGGTTTCAACTCCCAGGTTTAAGGTATTCTTCCTTCAGCTAAAACATGCATGTGGAACCCAGAGTATGATCAACCATGTGATCGGGAGACGTGTTCAAATATGTCTCAGTTTTCCTCCCCTGGTACTCGGGTGCAACATTCCAGACGCTTTACTAACACTCTCCCCACTTGGAGAGTCAGCCCTTTAACCTCCTGTTTGGCCCAGTTTGCAATTTCTGCGGAAGATGAACAGGAATAGCGAGAACCAATGAGAGACTAGCTGGAGGTGTCTGGACGGGCAAATTTAACTCTCATTTCCCACCAGGAAGAGGAAATAACCAAAGGCTCAGCGTGCCGTGCCGGAACCAGATTAGGGCCTGAAGCCATCCTGCGGTGTTGCGGCCAGCTCACAAGAAAGCGAGTTGAAGAAAGGAGCTCAGGGGCACTGTAATTCACAAACCTGCAGAGTTATAAATGACAGCTATCGTCCAAAAATAGACTGAAGTAAGGCTGCCAAGAGGACTTGAAAGCGGGGCAGAATTGCAGGAAACCGATTTCAGGAGGTAGACTGGAATTGCATTGAAAGCATAGGAAAAGAGGCAGAACGTCCACAATGATGCACTTGGCCAAAAAGGGCGTATGCGTTTTTTCCTGAATATATTCAGGAAAAAACGCATACGCCCTTTTTGGCCAACCAAGCAAGCTTGCAAAGGAAATCTGCACTACAATGAAGTCTCACTTCCCCCGGTCAAAAGGGCCATCTGAAAAAAGTGTAAAATCCAGAAAGGCAGGACAGGCCATGGAGAACTGGGAGCCTTGTTATGCTGATGGGCGGGATGTAAATTGCCAACAGACACTCGGGAGAAGTGTATGGTGTTTCCTGAAACATCTAAAAAACAAAGCAACAGAGCCTAGGGCACTTCCACTTATGGTCCTATAGCTTAGGGAAATTAAAATCAAAAAGACACAGCCACCCCAAAGTTTGGGACGGCTCTGTTTACAAGAACCTCGTTTACAGTACAAGTTCAACATCGCAGAAAGTGAAAAATGGATAAAGAAGTTGTGGTATTTACTTACAAAGCAATATCACTCAGCAATGAAATCTATGTCATCAGGCCCTTAGCAGCACAATGAGTGGATTCAGGTATGATGATTCTAACTGAAATAAGTCACACAGAAAAAGAAACATCATAAGATATCAGTAATACACGGAATGTAAACTTGGCTACACAGGAACTGAATTACAGAACAGAACAGGGTCTCAAATTTAGAAAACCAACTTATGCTTGCTTAAGGGGAAAGGTGAGTTGGGGTGCTGCATAAAACCAGAGATTGAAATGAGCACAGATAAAGTTCCTTAAGCCAAATATGGAATAGACAAGAGCTACTCCTTGCTCAACGAAATGGACTCAACACCGCATATTAAACGCCTAAGAATGTACCTGACTAGTAAGTATCTTAAAACCTATGGATTGCTATGTCTCCGAAAGAGAATCAAGCATGTGTACAGGGGCATAAACGCAGCAGTGATAGGATTGGAGAGGTTCGGTGAGCAAATGAAGACCCTTTGAAGTCATATTGCATGGTACCCATTCCACGGGTTCAACTCCCAGGTTTAAGGTATTCTTCCTTCAGCTAAAACATGCATGTGGAACCCAGAGTATGATCAACCATGTGATCGGGAGACGTGTTCAAATATGTCTCAGTTTTCCTCCCCTGGTACTCGGGTGCAACATTCCAGACGCTTTACTAACACTCTCCCCACTTGGAGAGTCAGCCCTTTAACCTCCTGTTTGGCCCAGTTTGCAATTTCTGCGGAAGATGAACAGGAATAGCGAGAACCAATGAGAGACTAGCTGGAGGTGTCTGGACGGGCAAATTTAACTCTCATTTCCCACCAGGAAGAGGAATTAACCAAAGGCTCAGCGTGCCGTGCCGGAACCAGATTAGGGCCTGAAGCCATCCTGCGGTGTTGCGGCCAGCTCACAAGAAAGCGAGTTGAAGAAAGGAGCTCAGGGGCACTGTAATTCACAAACCTGCAGAGTTATAAATGACAGCTATCGTCCAAAAATAGACTGAAGTAAGGCTGCCAAGAGGACTTGAAAGCGGGGCAGAATTGCAGGAAACCGATTTCAGGAGGTAGACTGGAATTGCATTGAAAGCATAGGAAAAGAGGCAGAACGTCCACAATGATGCACTTGGCCAAAAAGGGCGTATGCGTTTTTTCCTGAATATATTCAGGAAAAAACGCATACGCCCTTTTTGGCCAACCAAGCAAGCTTGCAAAGGAAATCTGCACTACAATGAAGTCTCACTTCCCCCGGTCAAAAGGGCCATCTGAAAAAAGTGTAAAATCCAGAAAGGCAGGACAGGCCATGGAGAACTGGGAGCCTTGTTATGCTGATGGGCGGGATGTAAATTGCCAACAGACACTCGGGAGAAGTGTATGGTGTTTCCTGAAACATCTAAAAAACAAAGCAACAGAGCCTAGGGCACTTCCACTTATGGTCCTATAGCTTAGGGAAATTAAAATCAAAAAGACACAGCCACCCCAAAGTTTGGGACGGCTCTGTTTACAAGAACCTCGTTTACAGTACAAGTTCAACATCGCAGAAAGTGAAAAATGGATAAAGAAGTTGTGGTATTTACTTACAAAGCAATATCACTCAGCAATGAAATCTATGTCATCAGGCCCTTAGCAGCACAATGAGTGGATTCAGGTATGATGATTCTAACTGAAATAAGTCACACAGAAAAAGAAACATCATAAGATATCAGTAATACACGGAATGTAAACTTGGCTACACAGGAACTGAATTACAGAACAGAACAGGGTCTCAAATTTAGAAAACCAACTTATGCTTGCTTAAGGGGAAAGGTGAGTTGGGGTGCTGCATAAAACCAGAGATTGAAATGAGCACAGATAAAGTTCCTTAAGCCAAATATGGAATAGACAAGAGCTACTCCTTGCTCAACGAAATGGACTCAACACCGCATATTAAACGCCTAAGAATGTACCTGACTAGTAAGTATCTTAAAACCTATGGATTGCTATGTCTCCGAAAGAGAATCAAGCATGTGTACAGGGGCATAAACGCAGCAGTGATAGGATTGGAGAGGTTCGGTGAGCAAATGAAGACCCTTTGAAGTCATATTGCATGGTACCCATTCCACGGGTTTCAACTCTCCAGGTTTAAGGTATTCTTCCTTCAGCTAAAACATGCATGTGGAACCCAGAGTATGATCAACCATGTGATCGGGAGACGTGTTCAAATATGTCTCAGTTTTCCTCCCCTGGTACTCGGGTGCAACATTCCAGATGCTTTACTAACACTCTCCCCACTTGGAGAGTCAGTCCCTTTAACCTCCTGTTTGGCCCAGTTTGCAATTTCTGCGGAAGATGAACAGGAATAGCGAGAACCAATGAGAGACTAGCTGGAGGTGTCTGGACGGGCAAATTTAACTCTCATTTCCCACCAGGAAGAGGAATTAACCAAAGGCTCAGCGTGCCGTGCCGGAACCAGATTAGGGCCTGAAGCCATCCTGCGGTGTTGCGGCCAGGTCACAAGAAAGCGAGTTGAAGAAAGGAGCTCAGGGGCACTGTAATTCACAAACCTGCAGAGTTATAAATGACAGCTATCGTCCAAAAATAGACTGAAGTAAGGCTGCCAAGAGGACTTGAAAGCGGGGCAGAATTGCAGGAAACCGATTTCAGGAGGTAGACTGGAATTGCATTGAAAGCATAGGAAAAGAGGCAGAACGTCCACAATGATGCACTTGGCCAAAAAGGGCGTATGCGTTTTTTCCTGAATATATTCAGGAAAAAACGCATACGCCCTTTTTGGCCAACCAAGCAAGCTTGCAAAGGAAATCTGCACTACAATGAAGTCTCACTTCCCCCGGTCAAAAGGGCCATCTGAAAAAAGTGTAAAATCCAGAAAGGCAGGACAGGCCATGGAGAACTGGGAGCCTTGTTATGCTGATGGGCGGGATGTAAATTGCCAACAGACACTCGGGAGAAGTGTATGGTGTTTCCTGAAACATCTAAAAAACAAAGCAACAGAGCCTAGGGCACTTCCACTTATGGTCCTATAGCTTAGGGAAATTAAAATCAAAAAGACACAGCCACCCCAAAGTTTGGGACGCTCTGTTTACAAGAACCTCGTTTACAGTACAAGTTCAACATCGCAGAAAGTGAAAAATGGATAAAGAAGTTGTGGTATTTACTTACAAAGCAATATCACTCAGCAATGAAATCTATGTCATCAGGCCCTTAGCAGCACAATGAGTGGATTCAGGTATGATGATTCTAACTGAAATAAGTCACACAGAAAAAGAAACATCATAAGATATCAGTAATACACGGAATGTAAACTTGGCTACACAGGAACTGAATTACAGAACAGAACAGGGTCTCAAATTTAGAAAACCAACTTATGCTTGCTTAAGGGGAAAGGTGAGTTGGGGTGCTGCATAAAACCAGAGATTGAAATGAGCACAGATAAAGTTCCTTAAGCCAAATATGGAATAGACAAGAGCTACTCCTTGCTCAACGAAATGGACTCAACACCGCATATTAAACGCCTAAGAATGTACCTGACTAGTAAGTATCTTAAAACCTATGGATTGCTATGTCTCCGAAAGAGAATCAAGCATGTGTACAGGGGCATAAACGCAGCAGTGATAGGATTGGAGAGGTTCGGTGAGCAAATGAAGACCCTTTGAAGTCATATTGCATGGTACCCATTCCACGGGTTTCAACTCCCAGGTTTAAGGTATTCTTCCTTCAGCTAAAACATGCATGTGGAACCCAGAGTATGATCAACCATGTGATCGGGAGACGTGTTCAAATATGTCTCAGTTTTCCTCCCCTGGTACTCGGGTGCAACATTCCAGACGCTTTACTAACACTCTCCCCACTTGGAGAGTCAGTCCCTTTAACCTCCTGTTTGGCCCAGTTTGCAATTTCTGCGGAAGATGAACAGGAATAGCGAGAACCAATGAGAGACTAGCTGGAGGTGTCTGGACGGGCAAATTTAACTCTCATTTCCCACCAGGAAGAGGAATTAACCAAAGGCTCAGCATGCCGTGCCGGAACCAGATTAGGGCCTGAAGCCATCCTGCGGTGTTGCGGCCAGGTCACAAGAAAGCGAGTTGAAGAAAGGAGCTCAGGGGCACTGTAATTCACAAACCTGCAGAGTTATAAATGACAGCTATCGTCCAAAAATAGACTGAAGTAAGGCTGCCAAGAGGACTTGAAAGCGGGGCAGAATTGCAGGAAACCGATTTCAGGAGGTAGACTGGAATTGCATTGAAAGCATAGGAAAAGAGGCAGAACGTCCACAATGATGCACTTGGCCAAAAAGGGCGTATGCGTTTTTTCCTGAATATATTCAGGAAAAAACGCATACGCCCTTTTTGGCCAACCAAGCAAGCTTGCAAAGGAAATCTGCACTACAATGAAGTCTCACTTCCCCCCGGTCAAAGGGCCATCTGAAAAAAGTGTAAAATCCAGAAAGGCAGGACAGGCCATGGAGAACTGGGAGCCTTGTTATGCTGATGGGCGGGATGTAAATTGCCAACAGACACTCGGGAGAAGTGTATGGTGTTGAATAC
>NW_022983446.1:0-19603 GCF_011762595.2 Tursiops truncatus | reverse complement strand
CAGAAGCATACACATACACACTCACAAAAAGAGAAAAAGTAGATAAAATAATAAATCTTGCTCTCAAAGTCCACCTCCTCAATTTGTGATGATCCTTTGTCTATTCAGGTATTCCACAGATTCACGGTACATCAAGTTGATTGTGGAGATTTAATCCGCTGCTCCTGAGGCTGCTGGGAGATATTTCCCTTTCTCTTCATTGTTCACACTGCTCCCGGGGTTCAGGTTTGGATTTTGCCCCACCTCTGCGTGTAGGTTGCCAGAGGGCGTTTGTTCTTCCCTCAGACATGACGGGGTTAAAGGAGCTGGTGATTCGGGGGCTCTGGCTCACTGAGGCCGGGTGGAGGGAGGGGCACGGAGTGCGGGGTGACCCTGCGGTGGCAGAGGCAAGTGTGACGTTGCAGCAGCTTGAGGTTCCCCATGCGTTTTCCTGGGGAAATTGTCCCTGGATCCCGGGACCCTGTCAGTGGTGGGCTGCACAGGCTCCTCAGAAGGGATGTGTGGAGAGTGACCTGTGCTTGCACACAGGCTTCTTGGTGGCGGCAGCAGCAGCTTTAGCGTCTCATGCCTGTCTCTGTGGGCCGTGCTGTTAGCCGCGGCTCACGCTCGTCTCTCCATATGACAGTTTTGAGTCCCTGAATTCTTCTCACTCCTTTCTGTACCTGTTCCACTTTATAGTTTGGTCCCACTTAAAATATGGTATCTTGATCTGGACAAAGTAATTTAGATGTGGTCTTGTCATTGTTGACAAATGTCTCTTCCCACATTCTGAACATTCTATGCCTATTAATACAGCCTAAAATGGTGTTAGTGTTTGGAGCAGCCTATCACTCTCTGCACTCGCAAGGGCTTGCAAACATCTATCCACCTCCTTTAAGTCTTTTTCACATTAGGACATGAGTGTCATCATCTTATGTGAAAAAGCTGTGGTAGGTTGAATAATGCTCTCCTAAAGATGTTCACATCCTAGTCCCCAGAATCTGTGAATATGTTACATTACATGTCAAGAGAGACTTTATAAATGTGATTAAGTTAAATATCTTAAGTTAGGAAGATTATCCTGATTTATCTGGGTGGCTTCTTTGTAATCACAAGGGGGAGAAAGGAGGGTCAGAATGAGAGAGAAATTTGATGTTTCTACACTGCTTGCTTTGAAGATGGAGAAAGAGGTCACAAGTCAAGAAATGCAGATGATCTATAGAAGTTGGAAAAGCAAGGAAATGGATTCTCCCTTAGAACATCCAGAAAGTAACTCTGCCTTGATGACTCCTTGATTTTAGTCCAATGAGATCTGCATTTGACTTCTGACATCAATAACTATGACATGATAAATTTTATTGTTTTAACCCAGTAAGTTTGTGGTAACTTGTTAAAGCAGCAATAAGAAACTAATACAAATGCATCATTTTTTGTAGGAACTTTAGAATGACAGAGTTGGAGGCGTACCAATAGATCATCTAGTACAACTAATAGGAATACAGAGGCTCAGAAAGGGAAATATACTTATCCAAAGTCACACAGAAAGTATTTAGTAGGTCTGGGACTAGAATTCAGGTCTCCTGCCTTTTGGGCTAGGGCTGTTTTCCTGCCTCTACACCACCCTTTAACTACCTCTCATGGAATAAGAGAAATTTCAAAAGGACCTAAGAGAGAATTATGGGATTGAGAATCTAACACTTTAGGAACATGAAATGTGATCCAGGTAAGGAAAGGAACTAATTTGAGGTGTCACAATGAGTCAGTGCCAGAGCCAATCAGTGACCCACATCTCCTATCTTAGGTCTCACTACTGCGTCACAGTGCCTGTCTTTGGACACACATTTTGCATTTCCTTTAACCATTTTCAGCCATTTTACTACTCTAGTTCCTTATAACTCTATGTAGCTCTGATTAATGGTAGGAGCTGAGGAGTAGTGAGGGTAAAAATCACTAGTCTGGTTTCTGTGCCAACACAGTTTTTCTACAGTTACTGAGCACTTGACACTTGGAAACATTTCACTTTGCAGATGACCTTTGTAAAAGTGTATTTTGTCTTGGTTTTGTTTAATAGGAAAATAAAATTTAATTTTAAACTCCCAAGTTTTCCTTAGCACATTTGCCTGCAGCGAATGAATGCAAATAATTTCACTATTTGCTTCTTTTCCAAGCTACTGGGTCTTTTAGAGCTGGTGGAAAACTAAGGGGGGTTGATGAGCATGTTCAAATAATGCAGAGATAGAGAGAGAGGATGACTGACAGATTTTCTTTGTAGGATTCTATCACAGGCCCTGGAGTGAGACGGATTTAGGTTCAAATCCCAATTCCATGACTTACTGGTTCATCAATTTTAGCAGGTTCCTTCATTTCCGGATGAGTTTCCTCATGTGTAAAGTGGGGATGGTAATGGTATTTATCTTTTAGAATTGTTAAGAAGATTAAATAAGATAGTGCACATAAAAGACAGCAAATTATTTGATACAGAGGAAGCACTTAAGAAATGGTAGCTGTTCTAATTTTGGTATTGTTTTCACATTGCAGGAATGACAAAGTCTGGGGTGTTCAAACAACCTGATGAGAGAAGAGAAACCACCTAATTCTTTCCCTAGATCCAGCAAGTGCTCATTGTTCTGGCCTTGGTAATCATCTTGGCTCAATAGATATTTGTTTCAAGGGTCAGCTTAGGGTCAAATAGTACACTAGATAGGTAGAACTGTGACCTGGGAATCAGGAATCCTTGGTTCTAGTCTCATATTTGTCACTGACTTGCTCAATGATCATGACCAATTTACTGCCTTCTCTAGGCTTTAATAGCCTTATCTGTAAAATGGGAGGAGGATTAATTAAGTTATTCATTCATTTACTCATTTAATCATTCTAGCATATCTCACAACTGATAACCATACCCTAGTTGAGAATGTACCAACAATAAGAAGCACTTTCATGGGTTAGTGAAATGGCCAGATTTATATTTCTTTGATAGATCACTCTGGAAAATGTAGAGAGCGGTCTGGAAGATGAGAAAAGGGGCAGAGTGAATGGAGTATATAAGGAGATGAGTGAGATTAATCTAATGGGTGATACATTATAAAAGTAAATAAGAAATTCAGAAAATATGGAAATAAAAGTAAAGTCCCAAATCTCACCATTTAATTACAACCTCTATTAGTATTTGGGCCCACTGACTACTTTTTAAAAAACATTTACTTGTTAAATATTTATAACCAGTATCCTGCTTATCTTATAAGCATTTCTGTATGCCTTAAGCTTTATTTTAAATGGCAACATAATATTCTATTAAATGTATGCTATTGTCTGACATTTGTATTGTTTCCTACTTTTCAGTATCTTAAATAACACTGAAGCAGATATCTTTTGCCCATAAACTTACTATATTTACAGAATTTCAGACATAGTTATCATTTTCTAATAATTTATTATGTAATTTTAGATGTCAAAATACACAAAGATATTGAGAGCAACAGTACACATATTTCTTCTTCTGTGATTGAGCTGACTATAGTAGAGGATCTTCACTGCAAAATGCCTTTACTATGTTGTAATTAATGTCTTGATTGCAATTAATAAGTACTTTTTGCTAAAACATAGAAAATCGAACAAAACATCCTTAGGAAATCTGCCAAAAACTTTAAAATACATTCCAAAAAAAAAAAAAAGAGAAATGAAAAAATGTATCCACAAGGATCCAAAGAATCCCATTATTCATAAAATGACACAAACATGATAAAAACCTGTGAGAAATACAAAATTAAGCTAAAAGTGACTGTGGCAAAGATGAAATAACTACTTAATAATATCTCTGTTCTTACTGAGCACACATGTAGACTGTGTTTCTAACCTTCTCTTGCAGCTAATTGTGGCCATTTGCCTGAACTCTAACAGAATGTGAATGAAAGTGATTCATTCACTTGACGCTTCTAGGCCTGACCCAAAACACCTTCCACACACGACCTTCCACATTCTGTCTCTTTTCACTGGCTTGATACAAATGATCACATTTGGGAAGCTATGTGTTAAAGATGGAAGAGTTGTGTATAGAAAGAGCATAGGTCCCTAAATCACCATTTGGAGAAGATATACCGATTGATAACAATACCCATTTTGACCTATTTGGAGTAAGAAATAAACATCTATCATGTTTGGAATACTATTTAAATATTTTGTGGTTTGTTTGTTATAGTAGGTAGTATTGCTTTAACTTATACATGCTCGTCAGTAAAATGCATACAATGCCAAAGAAGTTACCAAAAATGACTAATCCACTTTATGATATTATACCAGTATTAAAATTAAGATATCAATAGAATTTTAGATGAAGTGATTATTAGATAAATTTGCCTAGTAGCAGGACCAAAGGTGTTGGGGAAATAGGGGAAGAGTTATGATAGGAATAAAAAAGGTTGGGTTAAGAGGATTTAATTTAATTGAAGTATAATTGACTTACAATATTATATTAGTTTCAGGTGTACAACATGGTGATTTGATATTTTTATACATTACAAAATTATGACCACAATAAGTCTAGTTACTATCTGTCACCATACAAAGTTTGTATGTATTGTACAATATTTCAATATAGCCTATATTCCTTATGCTGCACATTATATCCCCATGACTTGTTTATTTTATAATTAGAATTTTGTATCTCTTAATCGCCCTCAATTATTTTCATTCATCTGTCCATCTTTCTCCTCTCTGAAAACTGCCTTTTTTCTCTGTATCTATGAGTCTGTTTTTATTGTGTTATGTTGGGTCATATGTTTTGTTTTCAGATTCCACATATAAGTGAGTTAACATTGTATTTGTTTTTGACTTATTTCACTTAGCATAATAGCCTCTAGGTCCATCCATATTGTTGCAACAGGCAATATTTCATTATTTTTATAGCTGAGTAATATCTCATTGTGTATACACACACATATTTCTTCTTTATCCATTCATCTGGCAATGGACACCACAGTTGCATCCACATCTTGGCTGTTGTAAATAACGCTCTAATGAACATAGGTGTATATATATATATTTCCAAACTAATGTTGTTTTCTTCGGAAAAAAAAATACCTGGTAGTGGAATTACTGGGCTGTATGGTAGTTGTATTTTGAATTTTTTGAGGAAATTGCATACTGTTTTCTATAGAGGCTGTACCATTTTTATTCCACCAATAGTGCAAGAGGGTTTCTTTCTCCACAACCTCACCAATACTTGTTATTTGCTGTCTTTTTGATAATAGACATTCTGAGAGTTGTGAGGTTGTGAGGTGATATCTCATTGTGGTGATATCTCATTGTGGTTTTGATTTGCATTTCCCTGATGATTAGTGATGTTGAGCATATTTTTCATGCGCCCGTTGGCCATCTTTAAGTCTTCTTTGGAAACATGTCTATTCAGGTCCTCTGCCCATTTGCTAATAGGTTTGCTTGCTTTTTTGATGTTGAATTGTGTGAGTTCTCAGTGTATTTGGATATTAACCCCTTAACAGATATATCATTTACACCTACCTTCTCCCATTCAGTAGGAGGCCTTTTAATTTTGTTGATAGCTTCCATAGTCCCATTTGTTTATTTTTGCTTTGGTTTCCCTTGCCTGAGGAGACGCATCCAAAAAAAATATTGCTAAGACCAGTGTCAAAGTGTGTACTGCCAATATTTTTTTCTAGGAATTTTATGGTTTTCAAGTCTTTCATTTAAGGCTTTAATCCATTTTGAGTTAATGTTTGTCTGTGGTGCGGGAAAGTGGTCCAGGTTCATTCTTTGCATGTAGGTGTCCAGTTTTTTTCAACACCATTTATTGAAGAGGCTTTCTTTTCCCCATTGTATATTATTGTCTCCTTTGTCATAGATTAATTGACCATATATGTGTGGGTTTATTTCTAGACTCTCTATTCTTTTTTTTTAACATCTTTATTGGAGTATAATTGATTTACAATGTTGTGTTAGTTTCTGCGTTATAACAAAGTGAATCAGCTATACATATAGTTATATCCCCATATCTCCTCCCTCTTGCATCTCCCTCCCACTCTCCCTATCCCACCCCTCTAAGTGGTCACAAAGCACCGAGCTTATCTCCCTGTGCTATGCGGCTGTTTCCTACTAGCTATCTATTTTACATTAGGTAGTATTTATAAGTCCATGCCACTCTCTCACTTCGTCCAAGCTTACCCTTCCTCCTCCCCGTGTCCTCAAGTCCACTCTTTACGTCTGCGTCTTTATTCCTGTGCTGCCCCTAGTTTCTTCAGAACCTTTTTATTTTCTCTTAGATTCCTTATATATGTGTTAGTGTACAGTATTTGTTTTTCTCTTTCTGACTTACTTCACTCTGTATGACAGACTCTAGGTACATCCACCTCACTACAAATAACTCAATTTCGTTTCTTTTTATGGCTGTAGACTCTATTCTGGTACATTGATCTACACGTGTATTTGTGCCAGTATCATACACTTTTGATTACTGTAGTTTTGTAGTATAGTTTGAAATCAGGCAGCATGATATCTCTAGTTTTTGCTCTTTTTTCTCAAGATTGTTTTAGATACAGGGTTTTTTGTGTTTCTATACAAATTTTAGAATTTTTGGTCCTAATTCTGTGAAAAATGCCATTGTTAATTTGTTAGGGGTTGCATTGAATCTGTAGATTGTCTTGGGTAGTATGGTCATTTTAACTATATTAATTCTCCCAACCATGAGCATGGTATATCTTTCCATTTGTTAGTGTCATCTTCAATTTCTTTAATCAATGTCATAGTTTTCTGAGTTCAAGTCCTTTACCACCTTAGATCTGTTCCTAGGTATTTTATTCATTTTGATGTAATTGTAAATGGAGTTGGGTTTTTTTAATTTCATTTCATGTTGTTAGTGTTTAGAAATGCAACAGATTTCTGTATGTAAATTTTATATCCAGAAAATTTACTGAATTCTAATTTTTTTCTGATAGTGACTTTGGGATTTTCTATATGTGGTATCTTATCATCTGCAAATGCAACAGTTTTACTTCTTTCTTTCTAATTTGGACTCCTTATATTTATTTTCTTGTCTGAATGCCTCGGCTAGGACTTGCAATGACATGTTGAATAAAAGTGGCAAGAGTGGGCATGCTTTGCCTGTTTTTTTCCTGATCTTAGAGAAAATCCTTCCAGCTTTCAACCATTGAGTACAATGTTGGCTGTAGGTTTGTCATATAAGGTCTTTATTATGTTGAGGTACTTTCCCTCTATACCCAAGTTGTTGAGAACTTTTACCATAAGTGGATCTTGAATTTTCTCAAAAGATTTTTCTACATCTATATAGATGATCCTCGGATCTTTATTCTTCAATTTCTCAGTGTGGTGTATCACACTGATAGATTTGTGGATATTGAACCATCCTTGCTTACTTGGGATAAATCCTACTTGATCAAAATGTATGATTCTTTAATGCGTTTTTTTTTTTATTGATTGAAGTATAGTTGACTTAGAATATTATACTAGTTCAGGTGTATGGCACATAGTAATTAAGTATTTTTACAGATAATACTCCATAAAAAGTTATTACAAGATAATGGCTATAATTTCTTATGCTATACAATAATCCTTTTGCTTATATATTTCACACATACTATTTGTATTTCTTAATTCCATAACCCTATATTGCCTCTTTTCCCTTCCTTCTCACCACTGGTAACCACTAGTTTGTTTTCTATGTCTGTGAGTCTCTTTCTGTTTTGCATATGCATTAGTTTGTATTATTTTTCCACATATAAGTGATACCATACAGTATTTGTCTTTGTCTGACTTATTTCACTAAACATGATACATTATATGTCCATCCACATTGCTCTAAAGGGCAGACAAATTACATTTGCTTTTTGACTGTATTCCATTACATATGTGTGTGTGTGTGTATACCAAATTTTCTTTATCCATTCTTCTGTCGATGGGCACTAGGGTTGCTTCCATAACTTGGCTATTGTAATTAGTGCTTCTATGAATATTTGGGGTGCATGTATAATTTCGAATTTGTGTTTTTGTTTTGTTTATATATATATATATAATTCCACCTACGAGTGGAATTGCTGGATCATGTGGTAGTTCTACCTTTAGTTATTTGAGGAACCTCCATACTGTATTCTATAGTGGCTGCCACAATTTATATTTCCACTAAGAGTGTACAAGTGTTACATTTTCTCCATATCCTACTCAACATTTGTTATTTGTAGACTATTTGATGATAGCCATTCTGTCAGGTGTGAGGTGATATCTCTTTGTTTTGATTTGTAATTCTCTACTAATTGGTGACGTTGAGCAACATTTAATGTTCATGTTAGCCATCTGTATGTCTTCATTGGAAAAATGTCAATTCAGGACTTCTGACTTTTTTGCATTTTTTTTGATATTGAGTTGCATGAACTCTTCATATATTTTGGATATTAACCTATTGTCAGTTATATCATTTGCAAATATTTTCTCCCATTCCATAGGTTGTCTTTTTGTTGATGGTTTCCTTTGTTGTACAAAATATCTTAAGTTTAATTACATCCTATATGTTTATTTTTTCTTTTCCTTAGAAAACAGATCCAAAATATGTTGCTATGTTTTATGTCAAAAAGTGTTCTGCTTATGATTTCTTCTAGGAGTTTTATGGTTTCACGTCTTACATTTGAAGTTTATTTTTGTATATGTTATGTGGAAATGTTCAAATCTCATCCTTTTATGTGTAGCTGTCTAGTTTTCCCAGCACCACTTGTTGAAGGGACAATCTTTTCTCCATTGTATATTCCTGCCTCCTTTGTCATAGATTAATTGACCATCAGTGTATGGTTTTATTTCTGTGCTCTCTATTCTTTTCCTTTGATCTATGTGTCTGTTTTGTGCCAACAACATGCTGTTAGATTACTGTAGCTTTGTGATATAGTCTAAAGTCTGGGCATATGATACCGTTAGTTTTATTCTTCTTTCTCAAGTTTCTGTGTGGAGATTTTTTGGATTTTCTATATAAAGTATCATGGCATGTACAAACTGTGACAGTTTTACTCCTTACCTTCCAATTTGGATCTGTTTTTATTTCATTTTCTTTACTGATTGCTGCAACTAAGATTCCAATACTATTTTAAATAGAAGTGGTAAGAGTGGGTATCTTTTTCTTGTTCCTGAAATGAGAATAAAGTCTTTCAGCTTTTCACCATTGAGTATGATATTAGCTGTGGCTTTGTCATAAATGGCCTTTCTTATGATGAATTGTGCTCCCTCTATAACCACTTTGATGAGAAGTTTTACCATGAATCAATGTTGAATTTTGTCAAATATTTTTTCTGTGTTTATTTGGATGGTCATGTGATTTTTATCCTTTCTTTTGTTAATGTGATGTATCACAATGATTGATTTGTGTATGTTGAACCATGCTTGTGACCCTGGAATAAATTCAACTTGATGATAGTGTATAATCCTTTTTTTATATTGTTGCAATTGATTTGTTAATATTTATTGAGGGTTTTGCATGTATATTAACGTAAAAACATTGTTCTGTAACTCTTTTTTGTAGTGACTTTGTCTGGTTTAGGTATCAGGGTAATGGTGACCTCAAAGAATGAATGTGAAAGTCTTTCATCCTCTTCAATGTTTTTGAAAATTTTTTGAAGGTTAAGTATTAGCTCTTCTTTGTGTTTGGTAGAATTCCCCTGTGAAGCCATCCAGTTCTGCACTTTCATTTGCTGGGAGTTTTTAAATTACAAGATCTACTTCACTACTAGTGATTGGTCTGTTCAAATTGTTTCTACTTGAAATTGCTTTTGCTGCATCCCATAGATTTTGTAAAATTGTGTTTCCATTTGTCTGAAGGTGTTTTTGGATTTCTTCTTTGATTTCTTCAGTAATCCATTGGTTGTTTCATTAAACATGTTATTTAGCTTCTACCTGTTTGGGTTTTTTTTTGAATTTTTCCTAATCTCATACCATTTTATTCAGAAAAGACCCTTGATACTATTTCATATTCTTAAATATATTCAGATTTGTTTTCTGGATTACCATGTGTCTGTCATGGAGAATTGGAAAGAATGTATATTCTGATGCTTTTGGATGGAGTGTTCTCTCTCTCTCTCTCTCTCTCTCTCTCTCTCTCTCTATATATATATATATATATATATATTTACTTCATTTGGTCTATTGTGTCACTTAAAGTCAATGTTTCCTTATTGACTTTCTGTCTGGATCATCTGACCATTGATGTAAGTGGAGTGTTAAAATCCCCTACTATTATTGTTTCATTGTAAATTTCTCCCTTTATGTTTCTTAACATTTGATTTATATATGTAGATGCTACTATATAAATTTACTATTTTTATATCTTATTTTCTGATTGATCCCTTTATCATTATGAAATATCCTTCTTTGTCTCTTGTGACTGTCTTTGTTTGAAAGCCTATTGTTTTTCTGATATTAAGTATTGCTACTCCAGCTTTCTTCTTGTTTCCATTTGTATGTAATATGTTTTTCTATCCTCTTGCTTTTACTCTGTGTGTGTCTTTGATATAAAGTGAGTCTCTTATCTGCAGCATATATTGGTCTTGCTTTTGTGTCCATTCTGCCACTCAGTATCTTTTGATCGGATTATTTAGATCATTTATATTTAAATAATTATTGATAGGTATGTACTTATTGCCATTTTGTTAATTTTGAGGCATAGTTTTTGTAGTTTCCTTTTGTTCCTTTCTTCTTTTGCTTTTTCAACTTGTGATTTGATGACTATCTTTAACGTTGTTTGGAATCCTTTCCATTTTTTTGTGTGTGTATTTTTATATACCATTAGTTTGTGGTTATCATGTGGTTCATATATAGCAATCTCTCTATATATGCTATATTTTAAGTTGCTGAACTCTTAAGTTCAAACATGTTCTAAAATCTATGTATTTTTACTCCTTGCCATATTTAATGTTTCTGACATTTATTTTACATCTTTTTATTATGTGTATCCCTTAATTATTTATTGTGGATATAGATGATTTTACTACTTTTAACTTTTAACCTTCTGACTAGCTGTATAAGTGGATGATCTATTACATTTATTGTTTGTTTGCTTTTACACTAGTGACTTTTTCTTTAATCTTTTTTCATATTTCTAGTTGTGATTTTATTTTTCTGCTTGGAGAAGTCACTTTAAGATTTCTTGTAAAGCTGGTTTAAGGGAGCTTAACTCTTTTAGCTTTTGCTTGCCTATAAAAATCTTTATCTCTCCTTCAAATATGAATGATAGCCTTACTGGGTAGAATATTATTGATTGTAGGTTTTTTCATTCATAACTTGAATATAGCATGCCACTCCTTTCTGGCCTGCAAAGTTTCTGTTGAAAATTCATCTAAAGATAGAAAAGTCCATCTAAATTATTATAAATATACTGGCTGCATTTCCTTGTGCTGTACAATATATTCTTTTTGCTTATTTATTTCATAAATAATAGTTTATATCTTTCTTTATATTTTTAAACAAATTTATTGGGGTATAATTGATTTACCATGTTGTGTAGTTTCATGTGTACAACAAAGTGAAATCCTTATACACATATATATATCAATTCTTTTTTTAGATTCTTTTTCCATATAGGCCATTAGAGTGTATTGAGTAGAGTTCCCTTTGCTATACAGTAGGTGCTTATTAGTTATCTATTTATATATAGTAGTGTGTATATGTTAATCCCAATCTCCCAATTTATCCCTCCTCCCCTTACCCCTTGGTAACCATAAGTTTATTTTCTACATCTCTAACTCTATTTCCATTTTGTAGATAAGTTTATTTGTAGCTGTTTTAGATTGCATATAGAAGTGATATCATATGATATTTGCCTTTCTTTGACTTACTTCACTCAGTATGAAAATCTCTAGTTCCATCTATGTTGCTGTAAATGGCATTATTTTGTTCTTATTATGGCTGAGTAATATTCCATTGTACCACATCTTCTTTATCCATTTCCCTATTGATGGACATTTAGGTTGCTTCCATGTCCTGGCTATTGTGAATATTGCCACACGGAACATTGGAGTGAATGTATCTTTTCAAATTATTGTTTTCTCTAAATGTATGCCCAGTAGTGGGACTGCTGGATCACATAGTTGCTCTATTTTCAGTTTTGACGGTACCTCCATATTGCTCTCCATAGTGGCTGCACCATTTTGCATTCCCACCAACAGTGTAGGAGGGTTCTGTTTTCCTCACACCCTCTCCAGCATTTATTGTTTGTAGATTTTTGATGATGGCCATTCTGACTGGTGTGAGGTGATACCTCATTGTAATTTTGATTAGCATTTCTCCAATAATTAGTGATGTTGAGCATCTTTTCATGTGCTTTACTGCCATCTGTATGTTTTCTTTAGAGAAATGTCTATTTAGATGTTCCACCTATTTTTGATTGGGTTGTTTGTTTATTTGTTTTTTGATATTGAGCTGTGTGAGTTGTTTCTATATTTTGGAGGTTAACCACTTGTTAGTTACTTCATCTGCAAATATTTTCTCCCATTCTGAGGGTTTTCTTTTCATTCTGTTTATGGATTCCTTTGCTGTGCAAAAGCTTTTAAGTTTAATTACATCTTATTTGTTTATTTTTGTTTTTATTTTCTCTATTCTATAAGGTGGGTAGAAAAAGATCTTGTTGCAATTTATGTCAGAGAGTGTTCTCCCTATGTATTCCTCTAAGAGTTTTATAGTCCAGCCTTACATTGTCTTTAATCCATTTGAGTTTATGTTTGTGTATGGTTTTAGGGTATGTTCTAATTTCTTTCTATTACAAGTAGCTGTCCAGTTTTCCTAGCACCACTTATTGAAAATACTCTCTTTACTACATGTATATTTTTTGCCTCCTTTGCCATAGATTAGGTGACCATAAGTGCATGTATTTATGTCTGGACTTTTTAACCTGTTGCATTGATCTATATTTCTGTTTATGTGCCAGTACCATAATGTTTTGGTGACTGTAGCTTTGTTGTATAGTCTAAAGGCAGGGAACCTGATTCTTCCAGCTCCATTTTATTTTCACAAAATTGCTTTGGCTTTTTATGGTCTTTTGTGTCTCCATACAATTGTAAATTTTTTTTGTTCTAATTCTGTGAAAAATGCCATTGATAATATGAGAGAGAATGCATTGTGTCTATAGATTGCTTTGGGGGTTCCTTCGGTCTCCTTAGGCATCAGAGTCCCCTACCAGTGGCTGGCAGGTGCCCTAGTTGTGGGGAGAGGTGAAGTACACCTCTTCAGACACCACCAACTTGACTCTGCCTACGCCATTGGTAATTTGATAGGGATTGCATTGAATCTGTTGATTGCTTTGGGTGGTATAGTCATTTTCATAATATTGATACTTCCAATCCAAGAACATGGTATATTTCTGCATCTGTTAGTGTCATCTTTGATTTCTTTCATCAGTATCTTATAGTTTCTGGAGTACAGGTCTTTTGCCTCCTTACTTAGGTTTATGCCTAGGTATTTTATTCTTTTTGATTCAGTGGTGAATGGGATTGTTTCCTTAATCTCTCTTTCTTATCTTTCATTGTTAGTGTATCAGAATGCAAGAGATATCTGTGAATTAATTTTGTATACTGCAAATTTCCAAAATTATTGATGAGCTCTAATAGTTTTCTGATTGCATCTTTAGCATTTTCTATGTATAGTATCATGTAATCTGCAAACAGTGACAGTTTTACTTCTTTTTTTCCAATTTGATTCCTTTTATTTATTTTTCAGCTAGGACTTCCAAAACTATGTTCAGTAAAATTGGGGATAGTAGATATCCTTGTTTATTTCTAGATCTTAGAGGAAATGTGTTCAACATTTCACCACTGAGTATGATGTTAGCTGTAGGTTTATCTTATATACCTCTATATTATATTAAGGTAGATTCCCTCTAGGCCCACTTTCTGGAGAATGTTTATCATAAATAGTGTTGAAATTTGTCAAAATGTTTTTTCTGCATCTATTGAGATAATCGTATGGTTTTTGTTCTTCAATTTGTTAATGTGGTGTAACACATTAATTGACTTACTTATATTGAAGAAAATTTGCACTCCTTGGATAAATCTCAATTAATAATAGTGTATGATCATTTTAATGTGTTGTATTTTGTTTGCTAGTATTTTGTTGAGGACTTTACAGTGTATGTTCATCAGTGATACTGGCCTGTAATTTTGTTTCTATTTTTTTCTTCTTCTTGATATTGTTGGTTTTGGTATTAGGGTGGTGGTGGCCTTGTAGAATGAGCTTGAGAGTATTCCTTCTTTTGCAATATTTTTTTAAAACCTTTATTGGAGGATAATTGCTTTACAATTGGGTGTTAGTTTCTGCTTTACAAAAAAATGAATCAGTTATATATATATACATATGTTCTCACATCACTTCCCTCTTGCATCTCCCTCCCTCCCACCTTCCTCATCCCACCTCTCCAGGTGATCACAAAACACCAAGCTAATCTCCCTGTGCGATGTGACTGCTTCCCGCTAGCTATCTACCATACGTTTGGTAGTGTATATATGTCCATGCCTCTCTCTCGCTTTGTCACAGCTTACCCTTCCCCCGCCCATATCCTCAAGTCCATTCTCTAGTAGGTCTGTGTCTTTATTCCTGTGTTACCCTAGGTTCTTCATGACATTTTTTTCTTAAATTCAATATATATGTGTTAGAATACGGTATTTGTCTATCTCTTTCTGACTTACTTCACTCTGTATGACAGACTCTAGGTCTATCCACCTCATTACAAATAGCTCAATTTCATTTCTTTTTATGGCTGAATAATAGTCCATTGTATATATGTGCTACATCTTCTTTATCCATTCATCCGATGATGGACACTTAGGTTGTTTTCATCTCTGGGCAATTGTAATAGAGCTGCAATGAATATTTTGGTACATGACTCTTTTTGAATTATGGTTTATCAGGGTATATGCCCAGTAGTGGGATTGCTTGGTCATATGGTAGTTCTATTTGTACTTTTTTAAGGAACCACCATACTGTTCTCCACAGTGGCTATAACAATTTACATTCCCACCAACAGTGCAAGAGTGCTCCCTTTTCTCCACACCCTCTCCAGCATTTATTGTTTCTAGATTTTTTGATGATACCCATTCTGACCAGTGTGAGATGATATCTCATTGTAGTTTTGACTTGCATTTCTCTAATGATTAGTGATGTTGTGTATTCTTTCATGTGTTTGTTGGCAGTCTGTATATCTTCTTTGGAGAAATGTCTATTTAGGTCTTCTGCCCACCTTTGGATTGGGTTGTTTGTTTTTTTGTTATTGAGCTGCATGAGCTGCTTATAAATTTTGGAGATTAATCCTTTGTCAGTTGCTTCATTTGCAAATATTTTCTCCCATTCTGCTGGTTGTCTTTTGGTCTTCTTTATGGTTGCCTTTGCTGTACAAAAGCTTTGACGTTCATTAGGTCCCATTTGTTTATTTTTGTTTTTATTTCCATTTCTCTAGGAGCTGGGTCAAAAAGGATCTTGCAGTGATTTATGTCATAGAGTGTCCTGCCTATGTTTCCCTATAAGAGTTTGATAGCTTCTGGCCTTACAATTAGGTCTTTAACCCATTTTGAGCTTACTTTTGTGTATGGTGTTAGGGAGTGATCTAATCTCATAGTTTTACAAGTACCTGTGCAGTTTTCCCAGCACCACTTATTGAAGAGGCTGTTCTTTCTCCACTGTACATTCCTGCCTCCTTTATCAAAGATAAGGCGACCATATGTGCGTGGGTTTATCTCTGGGCTTTCTATCCTGTTCCATTGATCAATCTTTCTGTTATTGTGCCAGTACCATACGGTCTTGATTACTGTAGCTTTGTAGTATATTCTGAAGTCAGGGAGCCTGATTCCTCCTGCTCCATTTTTGTTCTCAAGATTGCTTTGGCTATTCGGGGTCTTTTGTGTTTACATACAAATTGTGAATTTATTTTGTCCTAGTTCTTTGAAAAATGCCAGTGATAATTTGATAAGGATTGCATTGAGTCTGTAGATTGTTTTGTGTAGTAGAGTGATTTTCACAATGTTGATTCTTCCAATGCAAGAACATGGTATATCTCTCCATCTATTTGTATCATCTTTAATTTCTTTCATCAGTGTCTTATAATTTTCTGCATACAGGTCTTTTGTCTCCTCAGGTAAGTTTATTCCAAGATATTTTATCTTTTTTTTTGCAATGGTAAATGGGCGTGATTTCTTGATTTCACTTTCAGATTTTTCATCATTAGTGTGTAGGAATGCCAGAGATTTCTGGGCATTAATTTTGTATCCTGTTACTTTACCAAATTCATTGATTAGCTCTAGTAGTTTTCTGGTAGCATCTTTAGGATTCTCTATGTAGAGTAGCATGTCATTTGCAAACAGTGACAGCTTTCCTTCTTCTTTTCCAATTTGCATTCCTTTTATTTCCTTTTCTTCTCTGATTTATGTGGCCAAAACTTCCAAAACTATGTTGAATGAGTGGTGAGAGTGGGCAACCTTGTCTTGTTCCTGATCTTAGTGGAAATGCTTTCAGTTTTTCACCATTGAGAATGATGTTAGCTGTGGGTTTGTCATATATGGCCTTTTATGTTGAGGAAAGTTCCCTCTATGCCTACTTTCTGGAGGTTTTTTTTTTTATCATAAATGGGTGTTGAATTTTGTCGAAAGCTTTCTGTGCATCTATTGAGATGATCATATGGTTTTTCTCCTTCAATTTGTTAATATGGTGTATCACGTTGATTGATTTGCGTATATTGAAGAATCCTTGCATTCCTGGAATAAACCCTACTTGATAATGTTGTATGATCCGTTGAACATGCTGTTGGATTCTGTTAGCTAGTATTTTGTTGAGGATTTTTACGTCTATGTTCATCAGTGTTACTGGCCTGTAGTTATCTTTCTTTGTGAGATCCTTGTCTGGTTTTTGTATCAGGGTGATGGTGGCCTCGTAGAATGAGTTTCAGAATGTTTCCTCCCTCTGCTATATTTTGGAAGATATTGAGAAGGATGGGTGTTAGCTCTTCTCTAAATGTATGATAGAATTCGCCTGTGAAGCCATCTGGCCCTGAGCTTTGGTTTGATGGAAGATTTTTAATCACAGCTTCAATTTCAGTGCTTGTGATTGGTCTGTTCATATTTTCTATTTCTTTCTGATTCAGTCTTGGCAGTTGTCCATTTCTAAGAATTTGTCCATTTCTTCCAGGTTGTCCATTTTATTGGCATAGAGTTGCTTGTAGTAATCTCTCATGATTCTTTGTATTTCTGCAGTGTCAGTTGTTACTTCTCCTTTTTCATTTCTAATTCTATTGATTTGAGTCTTCTCTCTTTTTTTCTTGATGAGTCTGGTTAATGGTTTATCAATTTTGTTTATCTTCTCAAAGAACCAGCTTTTAGTTTTATTGATCTTTGCTATCATTTCCTTAATTTCTTTTTCATTTATTTCTGATCTGATTTTTATGATTTCTTTCCTTCTGCTAACTTTGGGTTTTTTTTTTCTGTTCTTCTATCTCTAATTGTTTTGGGTGCAAAGTTAGGTGTTTATTCGAGATGCTTCCTGTCTCTTAAGGTAGGATTGTATTGCTATTAACTTCCGTCTTATAAATGCTTTTGCTGCATCCCATAGATTTTGGGTTGTCGTGTCTCCATTGTCATTTGTTTCTAGGTATGTTTTAATTTCCTCTTTGATTTCTTCAGTGATCACTTCGTTATTAAGTAGTGCATTGTTTAGCCTCCATGTGTTTGTATTTTTTACAGATATTTTCCTGTAATTGTTATCTAGTCTCATAACTTTGTGGTCGGAAAAGATACTTGATACAATTTTCAATATTCTTAAATTTACCAAGGCTTGATTTGTGACCTAAGATATGATCTATCCTGGAGAATTTTCCATGAGCACTTGAGAAAAATGTGTATTCTGTTGTTTTTGGTTGGAATGTCCTATAAATATCAGTTAAGTCCATCTTGTTTAATGTATCGTTTAAAGCTTGTGTTTCCTTATTTATTTTCATTTTCGATAATCTGTCCATTGGTGAAATTGTAGTGTTAAAATCTCCTACTATGAATGTGTTACTGTTGATTTCCCCTTTTATGGCTGTTAGTGTTTGTCTGTGTATTGAGGTGCTCCTATGTTTGGTGCATAAATATTTACAATTGTTATATCTTCTTCTGGGATCGATCTCTTGATCATTATGTAGTGTCCTCTATGTCTCTTCTAATAGTCTTATTTTAACGTCTATTTTTTCTCATATGAGAATTGCTACTCCAGCTTTCTTTTGGTTTCCATTTGCATGGAATATCTTTTTCCATCCCCTTACTTTCAGTCTGTATGTGTCTCTAGGTCTGAAGTGGGTCTCTTGTAGACCACATATGTATGGGTCTTGTTTTTGTATCCATTCAGCCAATCTGTGTCTTTTGGTGGGAGCATTTAGTCCATTTACATTTAAGGTTATTATCCATATGTATGTTCCTATTCCCATTCTTTTAATTGTTTTTGGTTCGTTATTGTAGGTCTTTTCCTTCTCTTGTGTTTCTTGCCTAGAGAAGTTCCTTTAGCAGTTGTTGTAGAGCTGGTTTGGTGGTGGTGAACTCTCTCAGCTTTTGCTTGTCTGTAAAGGTTTTAATTTCTCCATCAAATCTGAATGAGATCCTTGCTGAGTAGAGTAATCTTTGTTGTAGGTGGTTTCTCCTTCATCACTTTAAATATGTCCTGCCAGTCTCTTCTGGCTTGCAGAGTTTCTGATGAAAGATCAGCTGTTAACCTTATGGGGATTCCCTTGTTTGTTATTTGTTGCTTTTCCCTTGCTTCTTTTAATATATTTTCTTTGTATTTAATTTTTGACAGTTTGATTAATATGTGTCTTGGTGTATTTCCCCTTGGATTTTTCCTGTATGGCACTCTCTGTGCTTCCTGGGCTTGATTGACTATTTCCTTTCCCATATTAGGAAAGTTTTCAACTATAATCTCTTCAAATATTTTCTCAGTCCCTTTCTTTTTCTCTTCTTCTGGAACCCCTATTATTCGAATATTGGTGTGTTTAATGTTGTCCCAGAGGTCTCTGAGACTGTCCTGAGTTTTTTTCATTCTTTTTTCTTTATTCTGCCCTGCAGTAGTTATTTCCACTATTTTATCTTCCAGGTCACTTATCTGTTCTTCTGCCTCAGTTATTCTGCTATTGATCCCATGTAGAGTATTTTTCATTTCATTTATTGCATTGTTCATCATTGTTTGTTTCATCTTTAGTTCTTCCAAGTCCTTGTTCCTTTGCAATTTTTTGGAAGAGTTTCAGAACAGTAGGTGTTAACTCTTCTGTAAATGAATGATGGAATTTGACTGTGTAGCCATCTGGTCCTGGACTTTTTTTTGTTGGAAATTTTTAGTCACAGTTTCAACTTCAGTATTTGTGATTAGTCTGTTCATATTTTTTTCTTCCTGGTTCAGTCTTGAAAGGTTGTACCTTTCTAATATCTTGTCCATTACTTCTAGGTTGTCCATAATATTGGCAGAGTTACTTTTAATAGTCTCTTATGATTCTTTGTATTTCTCTGCTTTCAGTTGTAACTTATCTTTTTCATTTCTAATTTTATTGATTTCAATCCTCTCCCTTTTTTTTGTTAAGTCTGGCTAAAGGTTTATCAATTTTGTTATCTTCTCAAAGAACCAG